>NC_044496.1:33461271-33761271 GCF_902362185.1 Chanos chanos
GAGGACTGCTGCCCACCACCAGAGTGGTGGCAGAGCAGGCGGAGGTGCAGGAGTCAAGGACTCACACCGTTAGAACAGAGAGTTTCCTCTGTTGTGGACGACGCTATTTTTACGGGGTTATTACATGCATGTGAGGGAGACTGAATGCATACAAGGTCGCAATGAAGGAAAAAAAATTCCATGTTTTTGGGTAACCTTCCTATAGATTACTAGATTTACTTTTATGTAATAACCTTGTTACATGTAAAGATGCAATGATGCCAAATAGGCATCCCTGTTTACAATGAATAGGCTGCAGCGTATGTTCTTTGGTGTGATTTCTTTATTTTCAATGAGACGGTGTGGTGGCAGGAGACTCCAGTGGCACGCACTCTGAGTCTGTCTCTCCCGAACAACCTAGCATCTCCGGCATCTCCATGTGGTCCGACAGACTCGGAAACCAATTCCCAATGTTAGCAGTTTCACTGCATAGCCTCTAAGAGTCGCCAATGGACAAAAACCATTAGAAATGTGCGTACGCCAGACATAAAGGTGGCGTGGAGGAACGCACATTCTCACGTTCATTTCACTCTTGATACATCCGACCGTGAGCGTGAAAGATGGTGCACGCAACATCTTTGTGCATATTGTTTGTACATGAGGGACCAGGAGTGGAAGAATTGATCCAAATGACGTTACTTTTGAAACATTACGTTTTAATGGATTTTGCAAAGTTCACACATTTAAATAAAAATAATATAGTTGAGGGATTTAAATGGAGATGGTATAGTTGACACATTTAAGTGGAAATAGCAGAGCTGACACAATTGAAGTGTGTGTGTATATTGAGGGATATAGGGAATAAGTCTCTCTGATGTCCACAGCGTTCTCTGAATGGTAACACATACACGGAGGATGGGGCTTTATACCGTACACCGATCGGAGAGTCCACTGTGTTTCTGGAAAGTTCTGTCAGGTCAGGCAAGAGCTGTAGCAGCGGCTACCTGACATATGCACTCAGGTAAGCAGCTAATGGCTCTTTTCTCTCACTGTGCAGTGTCTTTGTCTGTGTTTACACTTATCAACATCAGAAAACATATCCAGGTGTGTATGGGAGTGGTTTGCTCTCATTTTGTTCCTATACAGGGAGGTGTCGAGACAGAGGTGCAGAGGGTCTTCTACCAGCAGAAAAGAGGAGCATGGGGAGGGAGACTCATCTCTCTTCTACCGTAACAGTAAAAAAGCTGAGGGTGAGGACTGAATTACATTGTGAGATGTATTCACAGATTCTGGGAGTCGATATTGAACATGTGAATTGACAACATGTTGACAGTCTACTGAAAGTAATTAATTGATGTACATTACACCCCACACCTCTTTCTCCCTCTCTCTTTTTTATATCAGACATTTTGTGTTATTCTCTTCATCAGTTGTACATTAACCTATTGTTTGTGTGTGTGTGTGTGTGTGTGTGTGTGTGTGTGTGTGTGTGTGTGTGATCTAGGGTCAGACTCGGACAGTGAGCTCTCAGTAGACAATAATAGCTGTTCCTGTGCTTCGTCTCACTCATCAGACAGCGAGCATGAGGAGGAGAAGAAGACTAAACCTAAATGGAATAATGAAAGATCTCCACTCCACAGCACTCCTAAAGGTAACACTTTCTTTATTTCACATTATGAAAACAATATTGTGATAAAATTTCTTTAGGAGTTCCTCATGGACTGATTCTTGGTTCACTCTTCATCTTTTTGTACATATCACCTTTGGGTAAAATTAAAAATTATTTGTTAACATGTTGTCAGTGTCCACAGTGATGCAGGTAAAGTACTGTTATAGGACTTGAGAACAAGACAAATAAGAGGGGAAAAAAGGAAGATCGTTTCCATTGCTCTTGTCCTTATTTTTGAGCTGTGGGTTGACTAGCTGTTATTATTTTAGTTGATACAGTGTCCAATCCTGTAAGGCCGCACTGGCCAGTAGAGCACCCAACAGCCAGTGAGAGTGAGAATGCTGGCAAAATGGAGAAACCGTGTGTGGAGACCAGGGTGAATGTGGAACTTCATCAGCAGAATAAACTCAGTCATAATGGAGATCTCCCGCAACCTCCAAGTCAGCCTGGGAGCAACCAGTTACCCAGGAGAGGTCAGAGAAGTGTCCATCATTGCTCTGTCATGTCACAAATTGCTTGTCTATCAAAACAATGTTTTGTCTTGCTTTTGAACGGATGATAAATAAATGCTCATTGGCTAAATGTTGAACAGAGAACAAAGCCTGTGAGATATGAGCCTGGTCTGTATCTGTACTTGTCTCTCTCAGGGATTTTAAAAAACAAAATCACCTACCCGCTGCCACTTACTGACAAGAACATGAAAAACCGACTGAGGGAGAAGCCGAGTGACTACAACCCCCCACTGTCTGGCTGTAAGACTCCATCATTAGGGTCTACTGAAGGGCTCTGCACGGGCACTGAGACCAACAGCATCATTATCAAACCTCCCCCATTACCTCCAGTAATCCCCTCCAATGGGGTTACCATGGAGCAGGGCACAAGCCTAGTCACAGCAGGCGAACAGTTCAACTCTGAGTGAGTGGTTGTAAACTACAAACCTGCTTTACACATCTCCTTCATTAAACTGACTGCTTATTTAAAAACACAAAAACTCTTGCTCTCAGAATGCTCCACCCAAAATACCTTTACAGCAGTGGTGGAGGAAGTAATCAAACACTGTACTTAAGTAAAAGTACAAATAAACAGACAAAAATGTACTCTAGTAAAAGTAAAAGTACCACATTAACCTTTTTACGTGAGCAAAAGTAAGTACCTGCTTTTAAATATACTTAAAGTATTAAAAGTAAAAGTACTTGCTGAATGTATTCCCTAATGCAATGGTCTACAATATCATTGTGTGCCTACTGTAGTTATATTTTGTTTAATACATCAATAGTATGGGCTGTGCCATTTTAATTAACAATGCTGCAGATGATGCTATTGATAACACTGGCAAACAATCTCTTATCAATTATTTGAAAGGTTATTGTTTTTATTGTGTTTACCCTCTGTGACACAGTTCACACTTGGACTTACGATTCTGTGAATCAGAATTTCAGGGGTGACCTGCAGAGTTAAATGCCATTAAGCAAAATAATAAAGAGGACTGATTATACCTTTGAAAGTTTTTATTTAACTGTAAATAAAACCAAACACAATAGAACACAATGCAAAACCATTGTGTTATATTGACTGCAGTAAACACATTCAAGTCAAGTTGTCTGCCTGAAAAAAGGGGCATTAAATGCACCTAACAAAGGAATAGGCACTGATCCTAACACAGGGTTTCAACATATTATCTATTACAAAATGTATACTTTTGCCAGACTGTTCCTACAGGAGATGGAAATTTGGTTTGGCTCAATATAAGCATGCCAAGTAGGGTTGACAGTCTGACTTTTAAATTCCATTTTAGTGTAATTAAGACAAAGGTATCTTTAAAGTAATTACTACGATGTTAATACTGTCATTCTATAATACCAACTCATTTTAAACCTTAACTCTAAGCACAGGGCTAAAGAGCCCCTAGCCACACAAGCAACATAACCACCGATGTTCCCGGCATCTAGCATCCAAGCAAACACCCAGGACCAAGACTACATTGCGTACGCAACATGCATGTGTTACTTGCCAGTTAACGCTAGATTATAATAATTTAATCGTGTTTACTTGTTGCTAGTGGTGCATTTGAAAAAGAGGCTAGCTAAGGTTACATAAGACTTCACTAACCTAAATTAATTTAACATGCAAAAGTCAGGTAGCGTTAAGCAACCTAATTTACCTCAATATGTTTCTTCAAATTTGACGGCGAATTTTTGAAAGCTAGCATCTCGTGTTTTCGAGGGAGACAAAGATGGCACCGGAATCTCCATGAATCATTTTTAGAACCGGTTATCTCAAACAACTCTTTTAAATAAGGCAATTGGTGGCGCATATCTAATGGCTGAATCTCTGTGGTGGCCTCTCTCGAATTCATTTTGGGTGTTTTATCACCGGTTAGTGCTGCTGCTGCTGCGGGCGCGCCCCGCTCGTGATGAAGGAGGGTCTAACATTACCTGTCCGCTTTGATTGGTTCAGTGGACCAATTCCCCTCTCGCCATTGATTACTTTAAAACTAACGAACAAACAAAAAAACGCAATGTGACTGTAACGTGTAACGCAACGCATTGTAGAAATATAGTGGAGTAGAAAGTATAGATACTTGCTGTAAAATGTAGTGGAGTAAAAGTCAAAAGTACCCACAACTAAATCTACTTAAGTAAAGTACAGATACATGAAAAATGTACTTAAGTACAGTAACGAAGTACTTGTACTTCGTTACATTCCACCACTGCTTTACAGATGTTAGACTTAAAGATGCTACTGGATGAAGATGTATGTCAAGCATGTGTAACGCAGAGTGAATTGAAAACCTGTGTATCTGTCTACTGTACTGGATCAGTATTACTGAAATCAGACCCTACTGCAAGACTAGAAAGTGTAACGTTGTGTTCTGTGTTGTTAAATATAATGACACACTCCTTTGGGCTCTACTGTACTCCACATGGCTATGGAGATGATAAACTCCTCTTCTTATCTCCTCTCTCCCCCTCACTTCTCCTCTCTCTCACTCTCTCTCTTTCTCTCTCTCTCTCTCTCTGTGTCCTTGCAGTGGAAGCAACGAGACATCAATCTGAGACTCACTATTGATTTTAAGGGATCCCTTTCCTGCTGTGGACTATATACATTGCCCTGAGGATGTGACTGCTGCACTGTCCCAGTGTCTGTGGAAGACGACTCACTGGCAGTCACCTCAGCTGGCCGTGGTGCTAAGCCTCCATGGAGAGTAGTGTTACTGTGGACTGTGGAATGTCGAACAGATATGCGACAAATCCTTAAGCAGGCCCAACTGAGTGGTCAAAGTGCTCTACTGTGCGAGACTGAGGATGTTACCAAGTGTTCCAGAAGACTGATGCTGCCAGGTGCGCTTGTGTCTCTAAACGTACCATTACATGTAATGTGTCACCCAGTGGCACTGTTTACATCTCCCTGCACTGCTGCCCCGTGCAGGCTGATGGCGCTACACAGAGCAGGACTGAGACTTGACCACAGTAGAAATCTCATGCTGCACTCGATGATCATCAGCTGTATTCACCAGTCTTAAACAAAGAATGTAACAAATTAATGTGTCTGAAATGGAACTGATGTGCACATATTTTTCTACTTTAAATTTATAGAAATACATTTTAAAGACATCGTTTGTAAACCATAAGTAGTTTTTTTTTTTTAAACAAATTACCAGTGAATAATGTTTAATTCATATTAGAGTTGCTTGTTTTCTGTCTGTCTCTGTCTCTAACTCTTCCTCTTGTTTTTTTTTTTTAAAAAGCACTTCTTGTATTTTATAATGAGGAGATGTGGTTTGGGAGCTGAGAAATCTAGTTCCTAATTCCGTTCTTAATGTGCGCTGTATAAATGACCGAGATGTTCTCAAATGTTCAGACACTTTAAACCCCATCTGCAAAAAACCCTGTCTCATAATGAAGCCAACAATGCTTGTACAAAAATGCTACTCCACACCAAAACATGCTGTATATTTTGCTCTGAATAGCTCTTTAATGAGGGCACTTTTGTAATCTTACAAATGCATTACTGTAATACCTTTGTTATTGGACCAAGTCATCACAGCTCTCCAGCAGCAGCCAGTGAAGATACATTAACCTCGATAAATGTTTGTTTTTATCCCCAAGAACACATCTACAGTTTATTCATAGAAATGGTTTGACCACATCATACCATGCATGTACTGTATGATCAGATTGACAGGAGGTCACTTCCTGCTCTCCTTTAATTTGGTTTGGAGTTTAATTGCTTGTACTTCTGTCCGTTATGCTTTAATAAAAGGCGATTGAAACCACCCAAAGGCACCAGAAACAGGTAAAACATTTGCATGGTCGTGGAAATGAGGGCATGGACAAATTAGATGCATGCCTAAACGTAAAATAATATCAGAGCGCCATCTAGTGACTAGTTTTGGTGTATTTATGCTGTTAAAGTAACCAAAAGTAAACACAAGGGTTGAATGCATCGTGCGCACAGGTCCTTGTCTACCGGTATGTAAGTAAGATGACATTCTTGGGTGTCCTGAATCGTATATCATTACTTCATCTGAAAATTGTCAGGAAATATTTAATCTGAAACTTCCAAAATAAAGCAAACGATGCCGTCTCGCGTCCATGTTGGCCCTGCATAATTACGAGGTATAAAAACTAAAGCATTTACAGTTTTTTAATTGTTCAGTGAAATGTCCAAAGTTGCATACTCGTGTTGCACTGACACTCCTTCTTTTTTCCATTTTCATGTCTGCGCTCATGTCAGATCATTTCGGTACCAGCTACAACAATCATGAGCTTCCAATACCATATCCCGGAGAACTACAGACCCTGTGTTCGGTTTTATGGTTAGCTATAAGTCCATGTTGAGTGCCACAAAGCTCTTAGCATACAAGTACTTCAGTATATTATTCTGCACTTAATGACTGAATCACTAGTAAATAATTATCTCTTATGAGCAATTTTGACTTCCCAAACATTTAACCTTTGAAAGAAAATTAATTCCAAGAGCACGGATTTGTTGGAAATTCTACACTTACCCACTGTGTGTCGAGTTTGGTCTGACCGAATGTAACCTGAGAAGCTTACAGCCGGCGAAAACATCAGAAAGCAAAATGGTGGGATTAATGTTGTCATCATTTACTTATTTGAGTCATTCAGGCCTTTGTGCTGAAGAGAGTCATGTGTGGAGCGAAAATAATGAGTGTCTCATGCTAGAGCGGTTTCCAGATTGTTTTTAAAAATGGTAAACACTGAGAGGGAGATTACAAACTCATCTAACGAGGCAGTCATAAAACACGAGGATCTGAAGTGTCTAGCAAGCATTGAAGCAATTCCACAAGGATACATTACCACACATAAAGAGACGACACATTCATCGTACTGACTTACAGAAAGACTATCAATTAACTGTCCCTTTAAGAGTGCCTGTCATTGACATTGACGAAATTTCCTGGTTCCGAGCTTGTGTGCCTATCTGAAACCCATCAACAGAATGAAACCCTCCGTTCACGGGCTACGCGTGAATATTAAACCAAGGGAGATTTAACGGGAGACAAAAGCTTGTGCTTTTAGAGAAATTTAACTGGCGTTCATATTTGTATTTGGGCGTGGGGAGGGCGGAATAATAGAGGATTTCTTCGCGTTGTCTTAGCAGGTGTGAAGGAGGTGCACATCGGATTTACAAGCATTCTTGTTAATGAAACTTTGTTACGAATTTCGGACTGGGTAAGCAGTATGCTTCATCTAGTTATTCTTTAACCTTAACAGATCACTTGCCTTACATGATACATTGTGTGCAAGGGTCTTTGTTGACTTTCTTGTTTAGATGTCTCAACGTAAGATTTTCCGGTGCGTTTTTTGCTACAGCGTTGCTATAACTGTCAAACTATTTGCGTTTGGATAATGCTTTTAGGTGTTCTCCACTGTAATAACGTGATTCCACGTTGTTTCATCATTTAACTTCATTACTGTTTTCGTTCGTCATTAGGTTTACAGTGGTTTACCGTTTGCAGTCTGTTGAAGGCTACAAGGCTAATGTCAACAGCGCACTATAGTAGTAGTATATTTATCTTGGATAAAGATGTATGTTTTTCTTGGAGCAGACACCCACTTTTGCGCCCGTACCGCAGTTAACATGCTAGATTTTTTGGGGTTTAACCAACAAATGATTTAGGCCTACAGATTGCTCCAACCTGTCTGCAGTCGTTGTTACTTGTTTATTGTTAAACTGTTAGCGTTATATAAAGTGTCAAATCAACATAAATTTACGTCAAGAATGAACAGCTCTTATTGAATGATGTTGGGCTCATTGTCTCATGTAGGCGACTGCAGTTGGAAGTGGAGTCTGGGACCTATGCCCCTCGCTTGTTTAGCGTGGTAAAGTTGGTTTTATATTCGCATATTCGCTGGATATTCGGCGGCCGTGTAAGGGACCGTGTGCAAATTATACATTTCATGGATGTTTCCTTTTTCACATGTTCGTTTACACATCTTCAACGTTCTAGTGATTCCCAAATGAAGTAACTAACTTTCCACGACGCACATTTAGAAGAAACTCCCTGTTTCAGGAGCTTTCTTAGAGAAATACTCACTAAAGATATGTAAGATGACTTTTCTCATTCTAATGGCTGTAGCAGCTCGACATTACAGTGTATCACTTAATACAGGTAAGCATTTGTCGAAAAGTGACATTACAAGGAACTAAAGAGAATTTATTTCTGAAAAATATTCACTAAAATTCAACGACATGACTTTTTCTCATTCTGATTGCTGTAGTACTGCCCAATTACAGTGTCTTGCTTACTACAGGTGAGGTTTTTGAGAAAGGTCAACTTATATGGAAACAGGAGTCATTTATTCTTGAAAAATATTCACTGAAAATAAACTAAAAGACTTTTGCTCATTATGACAGCTGTAGTAGTTTCCAATTACAGTGTCTTGCTTACTACAGGTGAGGTTTTTGAGAAAGGTCAACTTATATGGAAGCAGGGGTCAATTATTTCTGAAAAATATTCACTAAAAGTCAACCAAACGGCCTTTTCTCATTCTAATTGCTGTAGTAATCCCCAACTACAGTGCATAACTTACTAGAAGTGACTTTTTTGTAAAATATCAACTTTTATGGAAAGGGGGGACAATTATTTCTAAAAAATATTTGCTAAAAATCAACTAAATGGCCTTTTCTCATCCTGATTGCTGTAGTAATTCCCAACTACAGTGCATAACTTACTACAAGTGAAATTTTTGTGAAATGTCATCTTGTATGGAAGCAGGGGTCAATTATTTCTGTAAAATATTCACTAAAAATCAACGACATGATTTTTTTCTCATTCTGATGGCTGTAGTACTTCCCAATTACAGTGTGTAAGTGACCACAGGTGACGTTTTTGAGAAAGGTCAACATTTTGTCATTCTGATGGCTGAAGTATTTTCCAATTACAGTGTAGCACAAGTGGGATTTGAAAAAAAAATTCTCTCTCTCTCTCTCTCTCTCTATATATATATATATATATATTTAGAGAGAGAGAGAGTGTGTATGTGTGTGTGTGTGTGTGTGTGTGTGTGTGTGTATATATGAACAGAATAAATTCACACCTGTTTTACATATAATTGAACGCACCTACAGTAAGTAACACACTCTAACTAGGGACTACTACAGCCTTTGGAATGCAGAATGTCATTTACTTGATTTTTTTCATTTGTTTGAAAGAAGTAATTCACTCCTGTTTCTGCCGATGTAACCGAACTACTGTTTTTTTCCTGTCAAGGCCACCTGTGAAACAGAAGTGCTTTGCCGTATTCTTGGAAACAGACAGTCACTTCTTGAGCCTATGCTTGAGGTGGATGCCTGTGCAGGTTGCAGGGTGAAAAAAAAACTCAAGTCTTTGACTTCATCTCCCTGTTCATCTCTCATTTCACAAAATTTTCACATGTAGTAAGCAAGACACTCTAAAGTGGATCTACTACAGCCATCAGAATGAGAAAAGGTCATTTAGTTGATTTTTAGTGAATAATTTTCAGAAATAATTGACCCTTGCTTTCATATAATTTGACATTTCATAAAAATGTCACTTGTAGTAAGGTCTGCACTGTATTTGGGAAGTACTACAGCAATCAGAATGAGAAAAAGTCATGTTGTTGATTTTTAGTGAATATTTTTCAGAAATAAATGACTCCTGCTTCCATATAAATTGACCTGTCTCAAAAACCTCACCTGTAGTAAGCAAGACACTGTAACTGGGGAGTACTACAGCAATCAGAATGAGAAAAAGTCATGTTGTTGATTTTTAGTGAATATTTTTCAGAAATAAACGACCCCTGCTTCCATATAAGTTGACTTCTTACTAAAACCTCACCTGTAGTAAGCAAGACACTGTAATTGGAAACTACTACAGCAATCAGAATGAGAAAAGGTTGTTTAGTTTATTTTTAGTGAATATTTTTTAGAAATAATTGACCCCTGTTTCCATATAAGTTGACTTTTCACTAAAACCTCACCTGTAGTAAGCCAGACACTGTAACTGGGGAGTACTACAGCCATCAGAATGAGAAAGTCATGTTGCTGATTTTTAGTGAACATTTTTCAGAAATAAATGGCTTCTGCTTCCATATAAATTGACCTCTCTCAATAATTTCACTTTTAGTAAGTTATGCACTGTAAGTGGGAACTACTTCAGCAATCAGAATGAGAAAGTCTGTTGGTCACTTAGTTGATTTTAGTGAATATTTTTCTGGGAGGAAAAGAATCCCATGTTCCATGTAATTTGACTTTTCAGGAAATTCTCACCTAAGTGACATACTCTAATGCTACTACACCCATCATATTGAGATATTTAGCATTTCAGGTCATTTTATGGATTTTATGGTAAATATTTCAGTAAGAAAGCTTCTAAAACTGGACGTTTCTTCTAAATATGCGTCGTGGGAAGTAAATTATTTCGTTTTTGAAGTAGTAGAACGCTGAAGAGGTGCAAAGGTGATTTTAATATCAACTGTCATTTCAGACGGCGAACATTCATGAAATGTGTAATTTGCAGACGGTCCCTTACACAGACGTAGGCGACTGAAGGAATAATGAAAGTGTCGTGAAGCTGTTTTTGGATGAAAATCGATAGCGACAACAAATATCGTTATTTTCTTGTGACACACCATATTATAGTGTACTTCCATGCCCTCGAACATATAATTAAGCGGGAGTGCTTTGTCGTATCCGAATTTAGGGAAGTTTAAAACCGAATATCCCAATCTAAAACCAACTTCACCAAGCTGTCATGTTTGTACCAGCGCCTCATGACTGTACCGCTTAACACTGTACGAAAAGCTTTAATTTCACATGCCTCGTAGAGCTCAGAAGCTTGATTAGCATCTTTTATTGGAATACGAGTAGATTAAAAAACTGAATGTTTGATTTCCACGAAACTGAACAGATAAAGACGCAGGTTTCTTACAAATCACGTGCCATTTCTGAAACATAATTTCTTGAACTCGTGTGTTGGTCCGCTCGCGCAGACTGTTTCTGAACTTGTCGGCCTGTTTCTCATATCAGAGAGTTCTGGTTTGATCCATTCCATGCTCCACGCGACTTCACACCGATTAAAACCATTCCCCTTATTGTGAGTAGCCGGAATAGATTTTGGCATTGGCTGATTCTGAGAGTAGATTTTGTATCGGCTTTACAAGGTAACGTTTTTGCTACTCGCCCAGCTGTTGGGCTCTCTAGGCAGGTCAGGTCGCGATAGAATGAATGGTATTCATTAATAAAACAGCAGAATTTAATTCCATGGACAACCTGGCAACATGAGATATTATAGGTGCACCTTTAGCAGGCAATTTTTTTATTGTTTCATTTTGTTCATTAAGAAAAAAAAAAGTTTTTAGTATTATATTTACTTTTCCTCACTCAGTTGTCATTGCGTTGGAATGTACCAAATATGCCAGCTGGTTAACATCTAATCACCTTGTTGGGAGGATGTTTAAACTGTGAGACTCCTCAGTGGCAGAGAAAAGAGCCAGCCACACCCCTGACAAATCAAACTGGCCTAACAGCTTGTCTGAAGTGAACTCCACGCTGTTGCACAACTGTATTTAAGTGAAAGGAATTCTATGTGAAATCTCTCACAAAGACTTTGCTTGGACTTTGTTAAGAGGTGCTTTGCTGGCTCTTGAATTCAGCTACACGCATACTTATTCCAGTGACAGTCTGAGTGAGTAATTTCTGTTGTCTTACATCTGATATTTGCAGTGTGAAAGTTTTGATCTAGCTACAGAAATCAGGGGGGTATTTCAGAAAGCGGGTTTAGTGAAAACTCAGAGTTAGTTCTTTCAGATGAAGTAGTAAACCTCCTAATAGAAGAGCCCCATGGCTTCATTCTCCTAGCAAAACAAAGCCATAGGGCTGTTCTATTAGGAGGTTTACTACTTTCTCTGAGTTAACTAACTCTGAGTTTTCACTAAACCTGCTTTCTGAAATACCCCCTAGGTAAGCTTTGTGTTGTTTATATTTTTTTCAATCAGAGCATAACATGGGCCAGTACTACTAAAACTGTTTTTATCTCTCATATCTCATCTCTTAGTTGTGACCTCACTGAACTGTGTTCAGTGTCTGTTGTCCAGTATCTGTCTGTCTGTGTTCAGTGTCTGTTGTCCAGTATCTGTCTGTCTGTGTTCAGTGTCTGTTTTTTGTCACTTTTTTCAATACTGATGAAATTCATGTCTTCTGTTTGATATGCTGAGTAATAAAGAGTAATTAAATGATTAATTAATTAAGGTCTTCCAGAACCAGTTTCCAAGCCAACATCCAAAAAGTCTAATGCCTCTCTCCGGCTGCCTGAATGATTGTGTTAGAAGCTGAAAACTTATGAATTTAACAAAACTTCTAAACAGGTCCGTTGTTTTCATTTACCTTGTTTCTTATGGCAGATCCAATCCCATGTCTCTCTCCAGTCTTTTCCTCTCTAACTCCTTTGATTATCTGTAGAGGGGTTATGTGTGTGTGTATGTGTGTGTGTGTGTGTGAGTGTTTGTGTGTGTTTGACAATGAGTAGAACGATTGCTCATAAGCACAGAGCTGGCTTCCCCATTTACACCAGTGTGAGGGTAGTCCACCTGTGGATGCAACTGACTGGAAAGCCTCAGGCCTGTTATTGTTGTGTAGAGTCAGTTGTCTGTACTCTAGAGGTAAAGAATGAGAAATCTGCTTGAGCACACACACAAACACCTTGTTCTCAGGGTCTTTTAGTTTGCAAGGCAGCCACACAACACTTCTGAATATAGAGTGATTAATTAGAAAAAGAGTTGTTCACTTAATCCACTGGCTGGCTGTCTGTCTATTCACACCTATGACCAGGGTGTGCAGCAAGTCTAAATTTATTCTCAACTATTGTCAGTTACCTCCCATGTCAGTCTCATTTTTAAGATATGAATCATGTGTAAACATTAGACAGAAGTTTGCAATAACATAGTAAAGAGTAATGGAAAACCTGTTCAGACTTGACTGTATAATCGTAATAAACTGTGCCCGGTCCCTCTGAGACCTAAAGGAGATGCAGGACTTCGGAGGTTTCTCATTCAGAGTGTGTCTGAGGCAGTGTATGATGGTGCATGACATTGTGAGGCAGTGCGGGGCAGTTTGAGGCAGTGTGGGTGTACAGGCATGTTCAGATTGTGGGGCCTAGGCTTGCCTCTGACCTACATAGTGAAGAGGGTAGGGCACTGGACCAGGCCCTGCGTGGTTCAGTCTCCAAATTACCACCGCCTCGCTCAGCCCGGCCACTCCAGTTCACAGGCCTAAATACCGTGGGAAACAGAGAAATCCTCCATTAGGAGGAGACTAAAAGCCATAAATCCCCCTATGTGAGCCTTTTTTCTGACCCTGTGGAAGGGTGGCTATATCAAATGGATCAGTATATTCTTAGTGCAAACACTCTTTCATTTCCACTGACAAAACATCTGGCCATAATGAAGACCATACTTTAGGTCCATAAGACATGAACTTCAATCTCTGTATTCCAGACCTTTCCTGAATAGGCCTATATGTGTATGTATGTAAATGTCAAAACACTGTGTTAGGATGTCATCCTCTCTAACAGTGTCTAGGGGGTTTTATTCAGTGTGAGGGCCTGTTGCCAGAAAAGCTCTTCTTTTACATGCTTATCCTGTCAGTTAGTTGTGATTTTCTTGATGACTAGTGACTGCTCTATGTTTGTTTGATTGCAAAGCAGGAAATGACATCATTTCTAAAAATACTGTACTGCCTTGGTTTTTATCTCTGAATGTGTTGAGCCCTTCCCTTGAGAAGTGCAATTTCAGTCTATGCTTTGAACAGGGAAGCATTAGCCAGGGCACTGTGATTCTAGTGAGGAAAGTTCTCTAGAGAATGGGAGTAATTTTTGTTAGAGTACTGTGGAGTGTCAGGTGACCGAGTGGACATGCAGGTTGATGACATATTAGTGTTTAATAAAAGTGTATTCTTGTCTTTCCCGCAGGGTTACCATCCGCCATGTTAAGATAAAGACCAGGAGCTCTGTGTTGAACATGCTAAAGCGACTGGACAAAATCCGGTTCAGAGGTACCAGGAGAGATGAGTTTCTGGACCTTGCGGAGTCCCCCAATGCCTCGGACAGTGAATGTAATGATGAAGTCGTGATAAAACCAAGATCGTCCTCCAAAGACACAGAGGAGCTACGAGATCCTGTGAGTGCTCGTGCCCCTTCACTGCAGTGTTTTTTTGTTTTGTTTTGTGATTTTTGCACTGGCATTGTTAAAAGGCTTTAAGGTGGTATCCTCTTAAATTGGATTAACTGTATGACTTGTTGACAGGGTGTTTTTTTGGGGGGTTTTTGTTTTGCATTGTATTTTCCTTTGTACTTTTTTTTTAATGCAAAGCATCTTTTTCTCTTCTGGAAGTTTCTCACTGCAGTAGAGATATTGAACTTTGCCTGCTGGATTGGCCTTAGTTCAATTTCAGATTTCCATGTTTTCTTTCCATGTTTATTCACGATCACATCAGTTTTATAGGCAGTGTTAGAATTATTCTCAACAGTCCTTTACAGCTTTATTTAAATGAGTGTTCAAATCTCAATGACTCATGTCCATTTCATTGACCAATGAATCTTCAAATATCTATCACTCATGTCCATTTCACTGACCAAACACCTGTAGCAGACAGGATAATGTGGAGCAACCCTTGGTCTGTGTTGCATATCAGATCTCAGTGCAGGGAGGTGCCAGATTGGTTTTGTTTGTTTGCTTGTTGCACTTGACTTCGCTCAGCATATTAGTATGGTTACATGAAATGGCTGTGCTGAATTCCTTTTTCAACATCTCTCCATCAGTAGTCGCTTTTCTCATAAGTAGTCTGCACAGCAAAGCCAGGTAACTAAAGTCTGCAGTATGCTGCTTTGTATTGCTGCTATTTTTTGGAAGAAGGAATATCCAGGTCATTGCTCCACATTCTCCATAATAATTAATCCTACATTAACTGATTCCAACTTTCACAGATATCTGTGATTTTTGGGTGTCGCCAGATATTACACGATTCATGTAAAAAAAAATGTTTACATCAAACATTTGTCAAGTAAGTTAATTGAGGAGCTGAGATATGACTTGTTGAAAGAGTAAAATGGCTTGGTGTCAGTTGGTGAGCAAACCTCAGAGACGCTGAGAGCGCACATCAAGCACAGAGCTGTGTTCGTTGGTCCTGTGTATGTCTGACTTCCTGTGTAATCTCTGTGCGGACAGGGCTGATATGAGATCAGGCATTAAGGTTTGCATCAAACTCTGGATTACTTCATCTCACAGCTTTCACCTCAGAGCTGGCTCCATTACAGGACTATTCAATAACCTCTTAATCAATTTATTTAAAATCTCATAATGGATGATCTTTCCATAATCTTACAGGCTTTGCAGGTGTAATGCTTTTATAAAACATGTTGGAAGGTGTACCAAAATATTAACTGGACCTCTATTCTAGAATTTTGTTTGGTGACACTGTTGCTCTGTATTTCTGAAGGATATGGTGGGTCTGTATGCATTTAATGTTGTAGTGGATCATGCTTATGTTGGTGTAATGTGGTTTGAGAGAGTTTGGTAAGAATGAAGGGAAACTAAGGAGACCTAGTGTGTGTTTATATGAAATCAAAGAAGGCTCAGTTTGTTTTTCTACTCACAGTCAGCTAAAAAGGAAATGCGCACCAGCACTTCCTGAAAAGAGAATGTGTGCCTTTTATTTGTTTTTCTTGGGTTTATTTTCATTGTTGCTTTTCTGGGCGAGACCTTAAAGGGTCAGCTGATTGAGTCGATGACTTCGTCCTCAGTAGAATAGTTGCCATGGTGCTGGTGTCCATAGAAACGACTCCTCTAGTTGCCCCAGAGTGGTGATCTCAGTATTGTTTTCTGGAACACTGGTAATCTGGTACTTCCAGGAACATGGTGTTGTGATGTTTGTGTACTTGAGTTACTTGAGCAGTCATTGGTTGTTGAGTCAGTGGTGTGTTTGAGCAGCCACTGGTTGTGGAGTCAGTAGTGTGTTTGAGCAGCCACTGGTTGATTAGTTTACGGTCTGTGGGATGACCAGGGCATGCATAGCATGACAGTCTGTTGATTAGATCAGAGCAAGTACTCATTAATATTTTGGTTACTGTAGAATGGCAGTTGATTTAGTTGCTTGAGGAACAACGCAGAGTCTGCAGGGTATGTGTAGACCTGATCATCAGTGGGGCAGTGTAGCTGTGTGCTGTGCCTAGTGGTCTGGTGAATGATACGACATGAGAAAGACTCTTCTATTAGTCCTTATGATCCTCACCCAGAGAACTGGCCTGTGTACTGGATCAGTTTTCTCCCTCACTACTTCACTCCTGCACCCCTCTTCTCCATTAGTCTCCCCAGCACATGGAGCAGCTTGCATAAAAACATTAAAAAGCACTATATGCATGTGTGTGTGTACCAGTATCTGTTTCCTAGGTATGTGGTTTTCACTGCTGAAATAACCTTCTTCTCTCTCTCTTTATCTCTCTGTCTCCCTCTTTATCTCTGTGTGTCTGTGTCCTGTGTTCTGTGTCTGTGGGTGCTGTATTGAGCTGACAATGAGCTGTACAAACTGACAGACTGGGGAAATGACCCAGTAGCCAAAGGGTAATGAGTCTGGTTCTTGGTCATGACTTCTCTCTGCTGATGTGCGCCTCAGCAAGGCCCTTAATCCTGCAAACTGAAACACAGAAAGGGGAAAAAACATATTCTGGTTAACTGAAACTTTCTTATTTTTTCATCAATTTTTTATCAAATATCTTTAATATCATAATTTATTATATGTTTGATGTTTCCTCTTCACAGGCATGTTGTTGTGTGTGATCAATATGTGTGTGTCTAATTACAGTCTCTCTCTCTCTCTCTCTCTGTGTGCGTGTGCGTGTGCGTGTGTGTGTGCGTGTGCGTGTGTGTGTGTGTGCATCTATCTGCCCAGGCTGGTTCAGGATCTGTCATCATGGCTGCTGCCATTCAGGATTACCAGAGAACTGAGTCAGAGCGACTTAGTGAGGTCAAAGGGCACCTGGAGATTGCCTTACTGGAAAAGCACTTCCTCCGTAAGTATTTCATGCAAACTCCCTGCTTTAAGTGCTGTTTATGGCATTCATAGCAAAGGTTCACTGCCTTCAAAGATTCTGAAATAAACATATTCATAAAATTGCCTCTCTGAATGTTTCCTTGTCCTGTTAAATGCAAGATCAGTGTATATTACAGTATTAGGAATCCACGTCAGAGGAAATGTGCATGCTTTATCAGTGATCTGATGTCTGGCTGCAGAGTCGACGTATGAGGAGCTGCAGTAGAGAGAGAGAGTGTGTGTGTGTGTGTGTGTGTGTGCGTGTGGAATGGGCGGGGCTACAGTGGTGTGTAGAGTGGGCAGACCTACAGTAGTGTGTGTGTATGTTTGTGGAGTGGGTGTGGCTGCAGTAGTGTGTTTGTGTGTAGAGTGAGCAGGGCTGCAGCTGTGTTTGTGTGTGTGTAAGGGGGGGGGGGGGGGCTACAGGTGTGTGTGTGTGTGTGTGTGTGTGTGTGTGTGTGTGTGTGTGGTGGATAGAGCTACAGGTGTGTGTGTGGGCAGGGCTACAGGTGTGTGTGTGTGTGTGGTGGGGCTGTAGTAGTGTCTGGTGGAGTGGGCGTGGGATTGTGTAGCAGTGCCAGAGTATGACCTGAAGGATTGTTCATTGTCTCTGTTGATAGCTGATCACCTGTGTGTCTGTCTCCTGTGAAATGACCAGATTTCGCTGTACTCACATTTTATCTGAATCTTAAGATTCATGCTACTGTGGTCATCTTTTCTCACTCTCAGAGAGAGAGTAGTGTCTTGGTTCACAGGAGCTGTAACTTTTGCCTTTCTCCCATTGTTCTCCACTGGGGCTGTAATCAGTGACTTTGTCAACTGATTAAATACAGTTACATGGCTCCCTCCATTATCCCAGTTTTGGCGTTGGCCCTCTGACGTAGATCACTGTTTAAATAAGTGAAGGGATTTTTAGGACCCTCTGACTGGGATTTGGATTTAATTACACTTAGTGTGACCTGTTGAAGCTGTGTGTGGGGGTCTTAGGGAGTTGAGTTGCAGAGTGTGTAGTCTAACCCAGTTAATCTTACTGACCCCTGTCTCATTTCAATAAGTGAATCTCTCCAAACTCAGAGATTATCCCTCTCTTTCTCTCTGTCTCTCACACACACACACACACACACACACACACAGCTGTCTCTACTGAACTCTACATGCCTTTTTCTGTCTTTCCTTTTTTTTCTTTGGTAAGAATGAGAATCAGCCAGTGTTGCCCTGCGATCCAGACACAATGCAGTGTGCTCACACAAACAGGCGCTGGTCCTCTTTGCAGGGGGTGAGGGGGTATCTGTGTATCTGTTCTATATTTAAACTAAATGCAGTGTGTTCACACAAACAGGCGCTGGTCCTCTTTGCAGGGGGTGAGGGGGTATCTGTGTATCTGTTCTATATTTAAACTAAATGCAGTGTGTTCACACAAACAGGCGCTGGTCCTCTTTGCAGGGGGTGAGGGGGTATCTGTGTATCTGTTCTATATTTAAAGCTGTGGTGCTGGAGTACAGGAAAGGTCAGGCCGGGACCATCATACTGCACCCACAAGCACAGGTCCATGCATACTAATGAACTGTTACATCACAGGCCCCTCCCACAGGACCATGCATACTAATGCACTGTTACATCATCGGCCCCTCCCACAGACATGCACTCATAAACTGCTGGGGAGCCAATGGAAAAAAACCTGAGACACCAAACAAACTGTCCATGGCAGCGACATCAAATTCTACAGAGCCCCGCCCACACATTTCACCTGTCACTCAAACTCTTTGGCTTTTGTTCAGACTGCGTGTTTTAAATATACCTAAATTAAACACTGTACTTTTTTGATGTTTGACTTAATTAATGTGTCAAAATAGAAATGACACTTTGCGTAGTTGACACTGTTTGCAGGATTCCCAATGGTCCTTATATACGTTGTGGGTATGGTGTCTCTGAGATGGTCAGAATCTTAAATAAGTTGAGAATAGCTCGTTAGTAAGTTTTCATGGACAGTAAAAAATTATGTTTTTAAATGACTTTCCGTGCCAAGCTCGGTTTTTAGTCTTTCATCCTGGCAAAGAGTTTGCAGTGGTAGAACTGACGGTCATATGACGATCTGAGGTCTCGTGTGAAATGCCAGAGTTATGTGATAAGCCCTGCTCCTCAGTCCATTCAGTGCGTTAAAAGACCAAACATGTTGCCATACTCTGTTAACCTGTGTCAGCTCTGTCATATCTGACACTGCTCTTGACTATTATAGTGTTTGGCTTTAGTTGCTTTAGGGGTGTCATATTGTCACAGCAAATTTCAGTGCTGTCACTGGAGGTTTGTGCGTGTTTATATGTCTGCAATGCAGGATGGGTGAAAGCCTGTTTACATTCATGCAGATCCACTGTGTCTGAACAATGATGTGAGTACACAGGCACAACGCTGGCACTGAAATGTAAATTATGCATGGGGCACCGCTCAGAGATTCCAGGGACTGTGTGAGAGCAAGAATACTGGCCTTGGTTTGTGTAGTTTCTGTCGCAGTGGAAAAAAAAAAAAGGAAAAGGCTTATACTGTGTTCGTTTGGGCTAAGGCAGCTATGACCATTTACACAGTGGGAGTGGACTCACTGACACACTGCTGGGAAAAATTTCATGCAAATGGTTTGACTGAATAAGCATTTGGGTCATTCATTCCAGTTTGTTTCCGCTCTCCTTCACCCACAGGTTGCCAGGCTCTGATTTACTGTATGTATGTCAGTCTCTCAGGCCGGGCAGACATACGGGTGCGTGCACCATCCTGTGGCTTGTGGTTTGTCATGTCATTGAAGCTCGGTGTAAGCTGGAGATGTTGCATGACTGAGAGATGTGTGGTAGTGGGGGGGTCTGTGAGACAAGTCCTGACTTGGCTGAGAGGTAGGGCAAGTGTATAGTATGTAATAATCTATTATTTGTCCATGTGAGGGTGTCTGGAGACATATTTGTTCTGGGCTTGCTTCTGATTCTTATTTTGTGTGTTGCGTGAGCCTGCAAAGTTTTTGGTCTACATTCACTGCAGTGACTACTGCATGGGCATCTGATCTGTTTTCTCACTATGGCAGTCATTTGGTGCAGTGGTGGAAACCATCAATGGTGAAATTACACAAACACATCAGTAGGGAAACTGATGAAGCACTCATTATTTCCACCACACTGTCCTGGTGAGGGATCCAAACACAGCCTGTTGCCAGCCATCCCATAATTCTCAACTGTTGTGGCCATACTGACTGGCAGGCCGGTCAGACAGTGGTCCGTGGCAGCAAAGCCCCTCATCTTTGATTCCAGTCACGTGTGTTCTCAGACAACAGGGCTTATGAATATTTATGAGTCATTAGCATCCCACTGCCAGGCTAGTGCTCATTTCGCTGTGCTGGCAGGTTTCTGCTTCCTGTCCTCATTGAAACAAACCCCCAAAAGGTCAAATGTGTTTATACACAGCACGACATACAAATCACAGACATGACAACACGTACAGCCTGTCCACAATAACTAAGTAATTATAAAGGAATATAATGTTGTGACCCAGGTCCCCCTAAATGGCCATCCTGTAAGCATTTTATATGAATACTGTGTCTGTAATGAGGCCTATATAGGCAGAGATAGTTATTGCACGTTTGAGAAAAGCTGGATTATTTGGTGATTGTTTGGTTCTTGCTTCTTAAGGAATGCCATGTAAGACAAAGTTAATGCCCATGGTGACACGCTGCTGTTTTCACAGAGAGATTAACACCACGGACTGTGTGTGTGTTTCTTTTAGATAAAACGAATGAATGCACACCTTATTCAGACATACCCCTCATTCTCGTTAACTGATTATACTTAAGTTATAAATACTCAAGTATACTCAAGTTTATTTAGAGCCCAGTATCACTTTACAGTCTCAAAGGGCTTTACATGCCACAACAAACAAAACAGGATGGCACCCCCTGACTTAATCCTCATGGTGGGCAAGAAATAACTCCCCAAAAATCCAGGTGTAACAGGAATAACAGGGGGGGAAATGGGAGAAATCTTGAGAAGGACCACAGACAGACAGGTGTGCAATAGGTGCCGACCTAGCAGGCAATTACAATTTCAAGTAAATACAATCAGAATACAAACAAAGGGGATGACGATGCTGACTGGAGGCTGACAGGGGGATGACAGATGAGAACACCAGGATGGATCGGTCCGGAGGGCAGGAGAGGTCAGGATCACTGGTATCTCAGGAGTAGCATGTGTGGCTAGACAGAGAGAGAGAGAGAGAGAGAGAGAGAGAGAGAGACATTGTTAGAAATGTTCATTTCCACATAATGGTTAAGAGACAATGTACATCATATGTCGAGTGTAGGCAAGACTAGCTATTACAGCATAGCTAAAAGAGAGAGCTGGAAGGTAATACGGACATTAGGGCACTCTGGCACTCTGAAAGCTAATACCCTGTTTACGAATAATATTACCTAGAGGTAGCATATATAAAGAAATAAAGCAGTGGGCCTAAAACAGAACCTTGCGGAACACCAGACTTTACCTCAGTATGTGTAGAGAAGTCACCATTTACATCAGCAAATTGATAACGATCAGGCAAGTAGGAACTAAGAGGGCCATTCCCTTAACTCCAACAACATTTCCTAGTCTTGGCCTATAGTTGGACAGCGAACAGGGGTCAAGGTCAGTTTTTTTTAATTGGGGGTTTGATAACTGCTAGTTAAATGGATTTAGGTACATAGCCAATGCTAAGGGAGGAACTGATTATTTTTAGAAGAGGTTCGATGTCTACTGGTAGTACCTGTTTGAGGAAACGTGTAGGTAAGGGATCTAATACACAAGTTGGTGATTTTGATGAAAAAAATTAGCGAGGTTAATTCGGTCGCTTGAAGGGGAGTAAAACATTCTAATCACTGATCTGATATAGTTATATTGTTATCTACAGTGTTAGTTATCACATTATCTGGTTTTAAATTTATAGTCTGAATTGTTTGCCTGATATTTTCAATTTTGCTACTGAAAAAATCACCATAAAATCGTCACCACTGTATATTGACAGTGTACATGTTTCCAAGGTGCTCTTATTCCTAGTTAGTCTTAATACAATATTAAATAAGAACCTAGGATTATTTTTGTTGTCTTCTATTAGGGTGGAAAGATACATTGATCTAGTGGCACTAAGAGCTTTTTTTTTTAGCTCAGGAGGCTCTCCTTCCATGCTAACTGGAATACTACCAATTTAGTTTGGCGCCATTTATGTTCTAATTTTTGAGTGGTAAGTTTTAAGGTGGTGTGTGCTCACTATACCAGGGAGCTAGTTTTTTCTCTCTAATTATTTTCTTTTTAAGTGGGGCCACATTATCTAAAGTGTTGTGGAACGTTGACTCCAAGGATTCAGTTGCCTGATCAAGTTCTGTGGGATGTGACAGTGATCCAATGAAAGTTGATAAATCTGGAAGATTATTGAGTAGCTATTGAGTAGCGTAGTAGCTGACGTAAACATATGTTTATTTCAGTAACATGGCGAGGTGCATATATTATTACTAAGAAACATTTTGAATGAGATAAGATAATGATAGCTTCAAATTGTGGAAATGTGACTATACTTTCTATATTTGATTCGAGTGTTAGCATAAGATTGAGGGTGTGACCACCATTATGAGTGGGCCCTATGACCTTCTGATTAATCCCTACTGAATCTAGAATGGACACAAACGCTGTTCTCAGAGGATCTTCTGGGTTATCAAAATTAATATTTAAGTCTCCAACAATTAGAGATTTGTTTAAAGAAACAACGAGGTTTGAGATGAAATCTGCAAATTCACAAAGGAGTTCAGAGTACGGTCTGTGAGGTCTATAAATAATAATTAGTGTTATAGACTGCATAGACTTCTTTTTTTTTTTTTTTTTACATATGTTATGTCTGTATAGTGTAAATGTAAATCTCTGTGATTACACACACACTGTGCACTGAATTCGTCCTCTGTACTTAACCTATCCAACACACCCATAGTGCACACACCAGATGCAGGCGCAGTGGGCAGCATTCCTTGCACCCAGGGGGCATTGGGGTTGAATGCCATGCCCAAGGGCACACAGCCATCAATGTCAGTCCTGGGAATCAAACCAGCAACCAGTCGGTCACGAGTACGGTTCTCTAACCTCTAGACCATGCACCTAACCTCTTCAAACTGACTCAACTAACTTTAGGTAAACTGGACAAGTTCAACAATCAGCTGGTATCACCGCTAACAACACTGTTACTACACTACATGTTTGGTGATTGGTGAGCATTTACACATTAAATCAAAGAAATACAAGATCATTGATGTGACAGGTACATCCGCCAATAGAGCTCTGTCATGTCACGTGACTCGTTTTGTTTCCACCGCCATGTTGGCAGGAAAAGCAAGAGCAAAAATGAATGGGCCAGGATAGATTTCATGCTGTCAGAGTTCACTGCACACTGTAATTCCAAGAACATTGAACACTATAATGCAAAACAGTGCAAAACTTGGTACGTTAAACATTACTGACCCTTACAATGCCTCCAGGGATGCTTTTCATGAGTATTGAAGTATTGGCTAAAAATTGCTTTGTCGTCACTGAACACATAAGCAGCCATGGTCTAGAGGTTAGAGCAGAGGTCCTCAACCACCGGGCCGTGGACCGGAACCGGGCCATGGCACATTCGCTGCCGGGCCGCACGGAAAGGATAAATAATTTATTTTTATTTTTTTCAAAAGATTTAAATTCAGTACCGTCGAAAGGAGGACAAATAGGCATCCGTCCAGATGTTGCGCTGGACAGAGAGCTGAAAAACCGGTCTGTCCATAAGCTGGACATAGGGCCACCCTACTCGTAGAGCAGCAGTAGTTTTGCACAGGAACAAACCGGAAACCGGCAAACTGGTGTTGAAGACATCTGAGAGAGTGGAGAGAATTTTCTCATTAACATGAGACACATCATACCACATTGCTGCCCTGTGAACCTCACACAACTTCACTCACACACTAGTATTAATGTCCCAGAGCTGAGTATACAGGCACACGCACACACACACACACTCTCTCTCTCTCTCTCTCTCTCTCTCTGTCTGTCTCACACACACTGATGTCATTTGGAGCTGAGCTAAGGTTACATTGATGATAGGTGCTCAGAGGGTTCAATGGTGATCAGTCCAGCATCACAGGACAGAGATGGATCTGGTGATGTGAGGAGAGCTGGTTCTAGTGAGAGAAGCTGGTTATGGTGATGTGAGGGGAGCTGGATCTGGTGATGTGAAGAGAGCTGAATCTGTTGAGAAGAACTGGATCTGGTGATGTGAGGAGAGCTAGCCTGGTTTGGGTGATGTTGAGGTGAATGTATGCGGCAGGTCAGTGGAGACCAGCTCTCTGGTCCAAACTCTGAATCAGTAACTGATTTGTGTGCAGTCCTCAGAGCAGGGATGTGTGTGTGTCTTTGTGTGTGTTTGCCCAATGGAAATGCCCATATGTCAGTAGTCTTGAGAGTGTGTGGTCGGGATTAATCAGTGGAAAGGCTGTGTGGTGTGTTGGATTTTCTTGTGATTTTACAAGTAAACGAACTGGACCAAAAGCGCTTGGAGAAAAGCTTTATTTGATGGTGGTGGAATCCGGCAGCACATCTGCCTGTGCTGAAGCTTAACTCAGAGAACTGTTAACATTATCGGCTAAAGTCGGCTGCCATTTGCCCATTACCAGTTGTATTTTGCCGTAATCAATTGCTCTTGGCTCCAACTGTGTAGGGGTTGTCAGGTCCGCAGACCTATTACCCATAATTCCCTGCTTGACCGCATGGGTAATCTGTACCCATCTTCTCAGATTTCACTGTAACGGTATTGGATACAGCAATGGAGCCAAATACCAGATGCAGTGATGACGCAATTTTCGCCATAAAACCGCGGAAAATTCCAAACTCTTTCTCTTTCCAGCTCCGCAATTCTGCAACTCCCTAGCAGCGGCTCGCTGTAGCAGCAGCTCGCTAGCAGCGGGTGTCTCTTTTCTCTGCTGAAGAAAAGGACAAAGTAACAACGAAGTGAGATATTTGTACAGCCAAAGTTTAATGTACTTTCTCTCGCGCAGTTGCAACTTTAACTTCTACTGGCTAGTTATACTGTAACGCACACAGTATTCGACCGAAGAAAAGACGACCAGATCCCTTTTTACTTCTTTAAACGTCGATTAACTAAATCAAGAACCCTTCAAGATCATCATACGGGCCACCGAGCCCTGAAGGTCTTCAAGTGACAAGGAACGGAACTTCTTCCTGGACTTGCGAATCGCCCTGCTCATCAAGCCATCAAAGACGCATCTTTGGTCGCCACGCAACGAGCTATTTAAAGTAAGGCTGGCATCTGGGCACACTTTAGTATTAAGATTATATGCGGTTTACATGAAGAAAGTGTTATCATTTGAATTCTTTATGATTTTAATGTACACACTATTTCATGTACGCTGCGGTTTTTAGCCATTTATTATTTTCTTATGAAGGATAGATCTGGCATGCATTCTCTCTCTTTCTAACTCCCTTTCTCTGATTGCACACCAACATTGGGATTACTACATCCACATACCACGCATACCTCTTGCCTGTGCACATACGCACAGCCTCTCTCCCTCGCTCCTCCTCCTCTTCTCTGTGCGCCTGCGCACAGCCTCTCTCCAAAGAACTCCTCCTTCTCTCTTCAGTGCGCAGCTGGGCACACGCCCACATACACGCACGCGCTCTCTCTCTCTCTCTCTCTCACACACACGCACACACACACACACACACACACACACACACCCTCACTCATCTCTGGTCTAACACTCATTCAGTCCTACACTGAATGCCTGTACATAGACTCATCACCATCTTGTTACCATTTACTCTTTGATCATTCTATTTGCTGCTGATTATTGATTGTACCATATCAGTATTAGTTTGCCAAGTAGTATTGATTATGTTAATAAATAGTATCATTGAAATAAACTGTTGTCCTGTCTGTTTCTGCCACAGTATTCACTGAATGCCAACCTCTGCCATCAAAGCACTCCCAATTACCTTCATCTAACTGGTTGTTCATGAGTGTTATGGATTTAGTAGTGTAATTGTAATACATTAGTACTGCAATACTCTCTAAGACCGTAGCACAGTGTTACAGCTAGCTTATCCCATTAATCTTAGTTGTTTAATTAATAAAATATTGAACACCAAAATTAATGGTTAATAAATTATATGAGACTGATTTATGAGACTGATTTATTAATCCTGTTACACCTACATCTTTTGGTGTCCCGGTGTTAGGATTGCAATTGTACCTACAACTGTAACGTGGCACCAAAGGTGTGAAGCTTTCTTTGTATCTATGGTAATAAGACCATCAGGTTAAACAGTTCTCTTATCCTGAACCATGTCTGTTCAGGTGTTACTATAATCTTACAGGTGTATGTGGGGTAGTGAGTGTAGCGTGGGTGTGTCTTTGTGTGTGTGAGGGGTAGTGAGTGTAGCATGTATGGTGTATGTGGGGCAGTGAGTGTAGTGTGTGTGTGTGTGTGTGCTGTTGGCAGCGAGTAGTGCTCTCCTATGTCCTTGGTCTTTGTCCCACCCGTCATTCAGTCAGCATTAGGGGGGTCATTCAGTCAGCATTAGGGGGGTCATTAGCCCAGTGATTCTGGTCTCACAGAAGGCTGGTACTGCTCTGAACAGTCATTAATGACACCTGTCTATTCCAGGTCAACCTTGCAAATTTGGACCAGTGTGGACGGTGTTATGTCCCAGCTCTAGGGGTTCTGGGGCACAACACAAAAGTGACGGAGATATTTACAATTTTTAATTACACCAAAATAAAGAAAGAAAAAAGAAGAATAGCATCGGGGTTTGCCAAGGCCAAAATAATAAACAAAACGAAAATTAACTATTTTGGAAAATTTACCTATTCTACCAGAAAAGAAACAACAAAATAAAGACAAACACTACGCTGGCTCCCTATCTAACCAAAAACAGGAGAAAACGATAAAGCCACAAAAAAAATTGCAGCTCACCCCTACAGCTCCCAGGGCGGAAACAGAACAGATGTTAACCGCACACATATAACTACAAACACTCTTATGTACAACTACAACAGAAAACGAATACTACACTCACAACAACCCACACAAACAACAACTGGTTTCTTTTTGGTAGACAACAGAGGAACACTTAACAAACACAGTATAACACAACTAATCGCTCAAAAATAAATCTGTCTCTATTTGTTCCTCCCTCTCTGCTGGTCTGATCGTCTTTTAAAACCTTCCCCGCAGCCTACAGGAAAATCGACGGGATCCCACAAGGCTTCGTGGAGCCAATCCCGTCGCCACTCATCTGTAGGGAGACACACACCCACACAACGAACCAACAGCAGCAAGACACACACACACACACACACACACAACAAAACAACAGAAACAGACACAAGAACAAGAACTAACGACCGAGGGTCGTAACAACGATAATAAAGGTTTGGAGAAATCTCAGAGAAATGTCAGGGTCAGTATTTCACAATGAATATCAGGACCCTGGATAGATGTGAATCCTACTGGTCTGTAACCCAGTTGTTTGTCACTTCTGTATTCACATCAGCACTAAAGAGACTCTTTGGCTCTTTAAGGAGGACAGAGAGAAGGAGAGAAACTGAGGCTTTGACCCTGTTTTTGGTGGTCTGTTCCTCGCCTCATCTGTGTCTGAGTTCATAAAAGGCAAAAAGTTTTCTCTCTTTGAAGGTTATGTAATTATAGCGAGAGGGTGACTGCTCAGAATATTAATATTTTATATGATGCACCAGATGGTGTGCGGCTTTAGAACATCTTTACAGTAGTTTGTCCTGTGGTCAAAAAAAGAGAGAAGGTTTCCTCATTCTGTCCATTCTGTGGGATCCCCAGGTTGTGTGTGTGTGTCCTGGAGGCATTGTGTTTGGATGCGCTCTTACTGACATGATAGTATTGAATATTGAATATGGTCAATGGCCAATTCCATTAGTTCTCCTCAGTCTTGTTTGCAGACCTGGCAGCAGTACACCCAGCCTCTTTTCCTTTAGGGTGTGTGGATGTATGTATGTGCGTGCAAGTGTGTGAGTGTGTAGGTGCATGCGTGTGCATTTGAGTGTGGGTGTGTGTGTGTGAGTGGGTGTATGCAAGTGCACTGGTTCAGCCCCCTGAAAAATGATCCGTCAGTGAGCAGTGTAGACGTGTGACCGCCAAGAGGGTCCAGCTCACTCTTAAATTACCCCCCCACGGCCAGACGCCACTTCACCTGCTTCACTGCACAGAGCATGGCTGTGTGTGTCTGTGCTGTTTCTGAAATGAGAGTGAGAGAAATGGCTTAACTGAGTCACAGAGTGGTATTAAAGAGTTCCCATCTGGCAAAGGGATCTGTGTGACTGATGTGAGTAGTGTTTGTGTGGGGGACTGAAATGGACAGAAGGAGGAGGAGTGTGGTGGCATTGTGTTCTATCTGAAGAACAGGCAAAAGGTCAGAAACATTCCTTCACCTGGAAAATGATTCACAGGATATCAACACCAACTAGGAAGAGTGGAAATCAAGTCACTGGGACAATTCAGTCCCATTCCTGCACACTTAAGTTAGGGTAGTTAATGGTCCAGTTACTAGAGTTACTGGTGTGTGTGTTTGTGTGTGTTGTGCTTGGTTTGTAAATTGTCATCTCCCCTTTGTTTTTGTTTCAGAAGAGGAGTTGAGGAAGCTCAGAGAAGAAACGAATATTGAGTCTTTGAAACAGGAGCTGGAGAAAGAGAAAACCAGAAGACTCGACCTTGAGCAGAAAATGAATGAAGTTCTTAAATCAAGGTAAAGTCCAGTTGAGGTTATGTATATTTAAAAATGACACACTGTCATTGGTGATTAAGTGCTCCACAGTGTAGCATCCTCTGTCCTTTAACTCTGTGCTTTGAGTTCCCTGTAAATGCAAATAGTGAACAGAGTAGGGGTGTGTGATATTGACAAAAAAAACGATATCTCGATATTTTCTGGGATTTTGACGATAACAATAAGTAGACGATACTTTGCATCCTTCAAAAAACTGTTTGTAAAAGTCTTACATTGTACTAGCTCACTCTTGTTAATAGTATATTAATTGTTGCTTACTAATGATATTAATGCAAACAACATATTTGAGGAAAACTGGTCTTATTTATTTACTTAAAACTGAAGCATTTAAGTAAAAACAATACAAAACATTGAAATCACTAGTGCAAATATTATTGAGATCAAACAGTGCAAGTATGAGTAAACCATTTCAAAGTGGCCTACAGGATTAACTCTGTAAAAATTTGCACAAAGACAACAGAAATTATTATGAACGAGAGCATTTTAAACAGAAACTTCCCCTTAATTTCAGACATAGTCTGCAGATTGCCATCCTTTGAGCAACATTCGTCTTTTCAAAGCCAAACCACCTCCATGCAAGTGAGGATGATCCATGTCTAGCAATTAAATCTAATGACGTAGATTGCGAGGCTGGTGGTATCTGTATTTTGTCTCCTGGCATTGTTTGTCCACTCGTTTTTAAATTCAGTTATGCATTTTAGGCAGCCACGCTAGCTTAATTTGTGGTGTGGTGACCATGTACGCCTGTACTAGCACAGTGTACGTACTTTCAATGCGCACGCGGAGTAGTCTATCATACTAGGCTACATGACACAGTGAGTGACAGTGTCAGCTCGCACATCATTAAAACAACAAATAAGACATTATCGTAGATGATATATATCGCACTCCCCTAGAACGGTGACTATCAGAGTGTTCAGGCCTCCTCTAATTCTAAAGCAGAAAATAACTCATAGCTGTGACTGTTGGTTTCTCTGCAACTACACTGACCCTGCACTGACGTGTCCAAATCAAAAGAGGGTGAATACCTTTGATAGCTGCATTGTGAGGATTTTTGATAGCTGTTGTAATTTTTTGTAATCGAACATGACATTTGCCAATCAGAGCCGAGTGCTGAACATTTTGGTTGACGTCTGTTTTCTTGTTTGTGTTTTCTGTAGACTAGAAGACTCTCCTCCACAAGCCCCTAAATCACAGAGCACTGCCCCCAATGGAACAGGTGAGTTAAGCATGTCACCCTGGCTGCCAGACTCCCAATGCAAGGTCTAGTCAACAGTCCACAAGTCTGAATGAAATGCTTTTCCACTCTGCTGCTCCAGGCTTTATACTGTAAACCAGAGTGTAGTTACTCAGTGAATGTGACAGAAAAAGGAAACCAGGCATCTGTGCATTTTACCTGAAGGACTGTCAGGACAGGAAACTTGTGGGAGTTTGAAATCATTTAGTTACCAGGCACAACTCTATCAAACCCACCGCCTCCTCGTCTCAGCACAAGTCTGCTGTGTGTGTGTGGGTGCATGTATGTGTGCCTGAGTGTGTGTACGTGCATGTGTGCCTGAGTGTGTGCGTGTGTGTGAGTGTGTGCGCATGTGGTTGAACAGCAGGAGGAAGTATGGGTGTAAGTGGCATGCTAGAAAAAGGTCGATGAGATGGGGAAAAAGGGAGAGGAAAACTGATTCATTTCTGTCCTCTCCAGTGTGGTACAGACACAAATATTACTCCATACTCCATACTCCATTGTGATTCATTTGGGTGACCTGTATAGTGTTATCACATTACATTACACTACATTTTCTTTAATGGAAAATATATATTCTCTGTTGAGTATGTTTTGGATAACTCGCTTCTCAGACCTCCAGTTTTGCCATCTCGGTGTGAATGCTATGTGAAGACTGTAGCAGAGAGAAAGTTCTGCTGAGAGTGCACGCTTGCTCTTAACTTCCTGCTGTAAATTCTTTTTTTTTTGGTTGCTATTTTTGAATTGAGAAGTGTGGAAGAAGGGAGTTATTTGGGGTTAGCTTTGTTCTCAGATCAGCAATCATGCTGAAGGTTTGGAGCCTGACTCTGCAGTAGTCATGCTTTTCAGATGAGTGGGAGCTGTGTTGAATCTAGTCATACTCTGGACACAGCTCAACATACTGCCTGGAAACCACTCTCCTCTAGCCTTCAACAAATGAATCGCATTTTCTGTACTCTGTAAAGACCTCTTCAAGCATTTTTAATCCTCAGAAATTTGGAGAGGGGCAGTCCTTTTGGTTAAACATTGCAAATGGTGGGTCTCAAACATGCACTCTGATGGGGGGGTTACTGATTGGAGTAAAGTTCATGTCTGTTATATGACAGGAGACAGGCAGAGGGAGACTGTTTCGTCCAGACTGTGGAAGTGGGTCTATGATCGATTTGGCATTTACATTGAGGACTTCCGTTTCCAGCCTGAGGAAAACACTGTGGAGACAGAGGAACCGCTAAGTGCTAAAAGGTAATTCACCAAAAACAACACGTTCCCCAGTGGAAACTTTTCCTTTCCTTAACAGTCCTGTGTCATTTGACTTGTTTATTGGTGCTTTGCTCAAATAGATAACTTGTGTTTGGGCAGTTATTGTTATGATGAACTACAACTGGGCTATTTGGCCAAATATTTTATCATGATAAAAATGTCCATATCAGTCAATATCGATAATCATCATGATAAGTGTCAAATCATTGTTTCTTTCAAAATTTAAAGGCTGATTTTGCTCCTTAGTTAAGGTTGAAGAAACCAGATGATTAATTATGGTTTTGAACTATTCTTTATGGTCAGAATATGACAAACACTTGCCAAACAGCAGAACATTTCATAAATCTGAGGTAGAACATTCAAAACAATTATGATCATTTTTTTCCAGCATCAAAATATGCATGAGTAAAATTAAGTAAAATCCCTTTCAGTCCTTTTCTCCTCAACAAAATAAATATCTTAATAGAAAAAGTATGTGCTGCAGTGTGATACAGCACACATGTAAGGTGGCTCAGGCTGCAAAATTTTAAAAGTGTTTTAAAGGATAATGTCAATAAATAAAACAATAAATAGACAAAGAAATCTTAATTCTGGTCAGCATGCCAAACCCTTTGTACAGACAGTTTGAAACACTTTGTAAGTGTTTTATGACCGCTGCATATTCTCAGTGTAGGAACGACTGATTGGTTCACGACTCATAACCACGGGTCTTCGGGATTGAGTCTCTCATTCATTAATCACATGGTTACAGCAGTAACATGACCAATACTGTTTTTTTTTAAATTAATTCTTCAAAGGAGTACAACAACTTTAACAAGGTATTACAACATAGGTACAGTAATACAGTTTAATAGTAAAACATACATGTACACGAAAGCACAGATACATACGAGAGCACAAACACACTCACACAAGGAGAGTGCAAGTGAAACTTGAAGTGTTTATTATTAGGGCCCAAGCCCCAAGTGGTGCGAAGACCCTATTGAAACTGTAGTGTTTATTCTTCTTCCTCTTTTTAGTCCAAATGAATCACATTTTTGAGGGGCGTAAAGTGCCCGAAAATCACAAAACTTTGCACGTGTGTCAGACCTGGTGAAAATTTACGTATTATATGGGTCTCGTGCCAGGTTGTGGCAAAATGGCTCAACAGCGCCCCCTACAAAATTTCAACGAAGGCTTGCCATTGGCTTTATTTTCACCTACACCTATTAAATTCGGTAGGCACATGTAACATACCAAGACTTACAAACCCAACAGGAAATCCGACATTTTGAATTTACCGTGCAATTTTGCCACGGTTTTTGCCATTTCCAGGCCGTGTACTTCAAGGAACTCTGAGGTTTTGTTGCTCAGCTCGTCTGTGGGGGGCATGGCAAATTTCGATTTAACTCGGGCATACATTGTCATATCTGCCCCAAACTTCCCAGGATTGACAAAGGTCCCGGCCTGAAGGCATCTACAGGCCAATATTCAGATAAAGTTACAGCGCCACCTACTGGCAAAAAGAAATATCATGTTTTATACTTTGATGCACTGCTCCCTGCAGGTTGACCAGATCCACATCAAATTTGTCAGAAAAGCCTTAAGACCTCAATGATTCATTATTGTGATAGTGAGTTTTCATCAAACGGGGTTGCCATGGTAGCACGACGAATTTTGATGATTCGCCATAGAACATTAGGTTGCCTTAACTCAAGTATACATCGTCCAATCTGCCCCAAACTTCACATGATTGATAAAAATCCTGGTCTAAAGACATCTACATGCAAACATTCAGTCTTAGACATAGCACCTCCTACTTGCAACAGGAAATGACATGTTATTTTTATTTTCATGTACCCCTCCTAGCAGGTTGACCTGACTCACTTCAAATTTGGTCAGAAAAGCCTTTAGACCTTAATATTTGTGTTTGTTTGCCAATACCCCAGTAAGTGGGTTGGGTATATTGTGTGGTACAATGGTTTTCAGCCTGAATTCTTTTAGCCGTTGCTGTGGCTATGTAATCTGACACACAAATCAGATGTGAGTACATCTGATACTGGATGATGAAATGTAGGGGTCATGGATCGCCAGAGGGGCGAGGGCCCGTCATTGCCGCTTATGGCTATATGTTAGAAATGCTTTTGTCTTCTCGCATTCAAAAAATAAATGTACCAGCATTTCCTCCACATGACCACAAAAAAAACATTTGTTATCAGTGTCCATATATTTGGATAAGACAGCATTCACAGGATATATCTTTTGGAGAATCTTAAAGTAAACCTCCTTGGCTTTATTTGAAATGCAGTATCTACTGGGCAGAAGCCAAGTTTTCTGCCAGTCAACATCTAAGGTATAAGATCTCCAATAAAATTTCCCTTTAGGTGTAATTCTTCTTTTAATTTGAAGTATCTGGCGAATATGTTTGTTATTACATTTTTTGTCTACTATGTCAGTTACTATGACATAGTTTTGTCTACTATGTCACCTTCCAGAAGTAATTTAGATTGCACTATATTGTCCAAACCAAAAAATAGGTGACTTTTAATAAGTTGGACTAATCCTGGAGGAATAGCTTTCATTAATAAGTTAAAGTCTTTGAAAGGGACCAGGAGGCCATAATGTGTCAAAAATTGCTCATATGTCAGCATATTGCCAGATTTTTCAAATAAAGAAAGAATGTTATTTATGTCATTGTCAAACCATCTAGGGGAAAAAAGTGTTTCATTCTTGACTGTAATTTCTGCGTTGTTCCATATAAGTATTTTGTGAGGGGAGAAGTTGTGAATGAAACATAGCTTCCAAGCAAGAAGACACTGTTAATGGAATTTAGATAAAGTAACAGGTAATTTAACAGGAGAATAACTGCATTTTAAAACAAAAGAGAGACCACCTATCTTGTTAAATATATGATTTGGGATGAAAAACCAAAATGAGCTACACAGTATAAGACATCTCTTAATCCAGTTGACTTAAAGTATTAATAGTGTCAGCGAAATCCAAAAAGTCCAGACCCCCATGGGCTTTACAGCTGGAGAGTGATTCCTTTTTAAGCTTATGTGGTTTGTTTTTCCAAATAAAATCCAAGAATATTTGATCAGTCCCCTTTACTGCTTTGTCTTTAATAAATAATGAGAGGGGAGGGTATACAAAATGAGACTGTCCATCCGCTTTTGATAAGAGGACTCTACCAAGCATACTTAAATCTCTTAGAAGCCAAGAATTAAGAATATTTTTGGATTTAGTAGTCTTTCTTAAGAAATTTAATTGTTGTCCAACAAGTTTTTAGTTATGTGAATACCCAGATACTTAACCGTGTTTTTGACTGGGATATTGTCAAATGAGGTATCATTACACTCAAGGAGTGATAATATCTCAAGCATGAGACAACTGGTTTTTGTCTTGCAAAAAAAAAGAGTAGTGTCATGTGCCAGTTGTGCAATCTTAACTTCTCTCTCAAAAATTGATATGCCCCTTAATTCCAGATCTTGCACAACACTTAAGGATAGCAGTTCTGTGACCAATTAAAACAAAAAGGAAGAAATTGGACAGCCCTTCCTAACACCACACTATATCTCAAATCTTTGTGATCTATTACAGTTAATTAGAACAGAGCTGTTTATACCTATGAAGAACATTTCAATTATACCAATAAAGGGATCACCAAAACCAAATAAGGGCTTGCAAGAGAAATGCATGTTCAGTGGTGTCAAAGGCCTTATAGAAATCGAGGAAGAGGATAAGAGCCTGAGATTGCACTAAATCAACATAATCTAAAAGATCAAGCACCAATCTTACGTTATTAGTTATATGTCAATTTTTAATAAAACCTGTTTGTGTCTCTGAGATGATACTATCAAGGCCAGTTTTTAATCTGTTTGCGTAAGACAAAGCCAAAATCTTATAATCAGTGGTCAAAAGTGTGATAGTGCCAGTTGTCAGTTAAGAGTGTGTCTTCGTTAGTTTTAGGGATGAGAGAGATAATTCCCTGTTTCATCATTGTTTGTCATCTCTTTCTGACTTACACATTCTTTATACATACAGAGCAAAGGAACCTTAATATATTCCCAGAAATGAACATAGAATTCTGCTGAAATCCTGTGAATATACTAGAGTCACATATTGCTTTGTAATCAGGAGTAATGGGTCCATTTTTCAATTTTATCAATGAAGGTTATACAACTATTAGAGTTAAATTTGGAGGAGTAAAGATTTCCAAAAAACCTTGTGACAAATTTGGAAATTAAAATAGGCTCACTACTATTAACACCATCGATATTAAGAGTAGTCAAAGCTTTTTGACCATTTTGTTTTTGTAATGCGAAAAAATAACTTGAATTCCTTTCACGTTCGTCTAATTATTTTGCCCTTGATCTTATAAAGGCTCCTTTAGCCATAACCAAATAGTGCTCATCAAGCTGTAAATGAATGTCTTTTATCTCTAGCTTTTCTTTTTCTGTGATATTCCCTTCTGTAGTTAACTCATCTATTCTCTTTCCTGGCTTTGTCTCTGTTTGATTTGTGACTGCTTTAATCATTTTACTTCTCTTAATGGCAATATGTATGGTCTTATATTTGAAGAATTCCCACTTTTGCTTACATCCCTCACTTAGATCAGTAAATATTTCACCAATAAGATTTTTGACGCTATTGTTAAAGTCCCTTAATAAAGCATTGTTCATCTTCCAATAGCGTTGAAACATCCCAGTGGCCACCCAGCCTATTCATTATCTGCTTATGATCAGACAGTGGGGCAAATGAGTGTTAAGTATCTTTAACAAATGGGAGAGCAGACTGAGAGATTAGGAACAAATCAATTCTTGATTTGAGAGTTAAGCTTCTGTTTGACTGGGTGAGGTCTATTAAATCAGAGTGAAAAACTGCCAAGTATCTACCAAACAAAGATCAGAGCATAAGGAAAAAATCAAATTATTTGAAATTGTACCTTGAGTGGTCGTAGGTGGTAATCTATCTAAGTTAACATCAATGCATTCATTGAAGTCACAACCTAAAATAATATGAGAATCAGTATACTTGTCCTGCAACAAATTGAGATTATTGGACATCTGAGCAAACAAAGTCTTGCTCCAGGAATGAGAATTATGTCCATAAACATTGCTGTCTTGTTTTAAGACAATATTCATCCACCTACCCTCACTTGACCCAACCACCTCTAGCATTTCCCCTTTAAATCTGTGTAAAAGAATGGCTACCCCAGCTGAGTGATTACTTCCATGACTACAATGTATTGAACTCCCCCACTGAGTCTTTCAAAATTTAGCATCCAGTTCACCCAGGTGTGTCTCTTGGAGCAGTACTATATCTGCATCACTCTTACAAAACAAGAATATGGCTTTCCTCTTCACAACATCATGCATTCCTCTCACATTCAAAGACAGGAGAGACAATGACCTGAAAACATACTCAATAACAATAATGGACTGGAATTAACATCCAATACAGACAGGAACTTTGGAGAACTTAAGAACTCACCTACCAAAGGAGAGGTGGACAGCAACCATTAGAAATTATGACACAGTGTGAAAGGGACTAAATGAAATGAAAAATTCAATGCTCAGTCTCCTAAACTTTTGATGAGAAGAGAAAGAAGTTCTAACAGAAATTTCCCAGCAATTTACACCTGAAATGTTGGTAAAAATTGACCTAAATAATCCATAGATCAACTAAAAAGATACAAATCAGAATATTATCCCGCTGAGTAAGTAAATGTCCATTTTAAACAAAATAGTTAAAAGGTAATGAAAGAGTAGGCCTAAATCAAAATATTGGACTGAGCACAATTCAGAGTGTATTGAGAGAAAGGTGGCATATACTTATCTGTTAATATTGAAGAGATATGTTATATTTAACCAAAGTGAACCTCATCTGGATTAGAGGGAAAAGAAATAATAATAATAATAATAATAATAGTAATAATAATAATAATAATAACAATAATGAAATAGGAAGAGCTTCCATTTCGTACTTGACACAAAGGCTGAGCAGGGTGTTATTAACTGAGAGGTGTGGCTAAAAGCCCCATACTGACAGTTTAAGTTTACTTGACATTTGAGAAGTGGTGTTTCTTCTCATCAATTAGGGCAAACGAACTCCTGAAGGAAACCTTCTTACCATCCTCTTTTGCTTTCTTGATCAAAGGCTAAAGTTTATTCCTGATGGTTCTGTCCTCTGGAGCTAAGGGCTCTGTGATGCGTAGATTATTCTCAAGCAAGAATCGACATTTCAAGGCAGCGTGCCAAGCCTCATCCCGAACGTGTCGTAGTGCAAAGAGAATGATCATCAGCCTGTCTTTCCTGGCTACTTCGGGACGGAGACGATGTGTGCTGTCAATGGCAGCATGCGGGATGTCACAGATACCAGGTGCCATTCGCGCCAGGACATCTATCACACACTCTCCCCCCCCCCCTTCCTCTCTTCTCTTGTAATTTTAAAAAATCAAGATGCCTATCATCGTGTCTACTGCCGCCAACTCCCTCATGCTTCGTTTTTTTGCACGGAGGTTTCTCAGGAGTGTCAGAAACAGCAGGAGCAACACTGATGTTACTTTGAAATGTTGAGCTTTCATCATGTCACATTCGCACCTCTTCTTCACCACAGTCCAACGGGGAGTGGATAGTGCTAAAATTAGCACTAGCAGACAGCGTATCTTCCATATTAGGCATCTTCACTGTTGACGTTTTCTTTCCAGTTCTCTTCTGTTTACGTATACACTCAACACTAAGTAACTTTACGTAGTTAATAAACATATCAAACGTGTATATTGTCTAAGTAATTAAGTTACTATAGGTTGTACTACCACTTCACTTGAAGCTTTTGAAAAGCTCACAAAAACACAACTGCCTACATTGACGCCATCGTAGATCCCCTGACCAGTGCAGTTATTACGGATGAGGAGAGCTTGCTAACGTTAGCTGATCAATCAGAACATTTCCGATCTACCTGTCAATCAGGTAGCGCTTCTTTTATGAATATCTGAAGCTGCATCCAAAACCGCATACTACATACTGCACACTACAGTTGCATTGAAGTACATACTGCAGGAGTACGCACTAAAAGATTGTAGACAGAAAGTACACTAGAATTTGGACGCACTAATGCGCCAAACAAACAAATTGCGCCACATTTTTGCACGTGAGCTTTATAATCGCAATGATGACTACGTGTAAACAGACACAGTGGTACATTTAAAAACCCTGACTGCGCCAGCATGTTGCTTACGGAAATTGTCCTCTCTTTTATTTATACTAAGACTTCTAACATTTAAATAACGTTTACAGATCATTTAAAAGATTCCTGACAACTATTTATTTACACATATAAATATTTTTAGTAATTTTAAAACAGCTTCTTAAGATCTGTACAGTGGCTGTCCCTTACATTTGAATATAGAGTTGTCCGCCATCTTCTCAGTCACAAATGACCGTGTCAGAAACGCCCCTTTTTTCCATGTGGCCTTATGGGATTGAAAAGTGTCCAGTGCTCGCATACTTCGTTTTTCCAACAGAAGTAGTATGTCATCCGGGTACTATTCTGATACTATTCTATGCATACCATGTATTTGGACGTACTACTAATGATGGCGTACTGTTTTGACGTACTATTTAGTACGTTAGTATGTGGTTTTGGACGCAGCCTGAGTCTTCCGTACCATACTACATTTCGGAAAGCCACTTCCGGGTCACAAAAAATGGTAGTCCGGGAAACAACAGCGTTTCCGGATTTTGGCTTTTCATTTCAAAAGGAAAATCCGTTGGCTGCCAAGTACATGGACCATTTCCTTAGCTAGCTAGCTGTGTGTAAGGTATGCTGAGTGGATGCTTAATTGGCTTTTCCGTTGGAACGAGTTTATACACTACGGGTCCTAAATGACCAGGTAGGATAAAGTGAAAAGCTATCATAGAATGAATAGAATGATATTTTTTATTGATAAGCGCAGCGCTCTCATACGGGCAATTGAACATATTGTACACAGTGTTCTTTGGAGATATGTGTATGTGTGCGTGTGTGCGTGTGTGCGTGTGTGTGTGTGTGTTTGTGTGTGTGTGTGTATGTGTGTGTATATATATATATATATATATATATATATATACACACATACATACATATATATCTCCAAAGAACACTGTATGTGTGTGTGTGTGTGTGTGTGTATGTGTATATATATATATATATATATATATATATATATATACACACAGCCCTGGAAAAATTAAGAGACCACTCCAAATTTCTCTTAAATCAGCATCTCTACATGTATGGCAGCCATTCCATTCCAGTGTCTGTTGAATTCCAACACAAGCACACCTGATTCTACTTAATGAGACACTGATTAGGTGATCACCTGAACCAAATTTAATTTAACGAGGAAAAGTATAAAAACCACTCTTGTGGTCATCACTGTCCTTTTGCAATAGGACGAGCCGGATGGCAAAAACAGTGCTGGTACTCGCTCAAAAGTAACTGGAATAAAAAAAATAACTATTGACCATGCCAAAAGAGTTGAAAAAAAAAGTTTTGAGTGAGGAAAAGAAGGATTCCATTCTGGCTTTACTGGCAGAGGGATACAGTGAGCGTAAGGTTGCTTCAATCCTTAAAATTTCAAAGATGGCGGTTCATAAGAACAAGGTCAAGCAGCAGACATTGGGGACAACAAAGCTACAGACCGGCAGAGGGCTGAAACGACTCTCCATTGAACAGGATGACTGCCACCTCATTCAAATGTTACTCAACAACCGATGGATGACATCAAGTGACCTACAAAAAGAATGGCAAATGACAGCTGGGGTGCAGTGCACAGCAAGAATGGTTCGAAACAGGCTCCTAGGGGCAGGGTTGAAGTCGTGCAAAGCTAGAAAAAAGCTCTTAATCGATGAGAAGCAAAGAAGATCCAGGCCAAAAGACCATAAGGATTGGACTGTAGAGGACTGGAGTAAAGTCATCTTCTCTGATGAGTCCAATTTTCAGCTCTACCCAACACCTGGTCATCTAATGGTTAGACGGAGATCTGGAGAGGCCTACAAGCCACAGTGTCTTGCACCCACTGTGAAATTTGGTGAAGGATCAGTGATGATCTTGGGGTGCTTCAGCAAGACTGGAATTGGGCAGATTTGTCTTTACGAAGGGTGCATGAATCAAGCCAAGTATAAGGTTATGCTGGAAGAAAACTTGCTTCCTTCTGCTCGTACAATGTTCCCCAACTCTGAGGATTGGTTTTTCTAATGCTCCATGCCACACAGCCAGGTCAATCAAGGTGTTGATAGAGGACCACCGGATCAAGACCCTGTCATGGCCAGCCTAATCTCCAGACCTGAACCCCATTGAAAACCTCTGGAATGTGATCAAGAGGAAGATGGATGGTCACAAGCCATCAAACAAAGCCGAGCTGCTTGAATTTTTGCGGCAGGAGTGGCATAAAGTCACCCAACAGCAATGTGAAAGACTGGTGGAGAGCATGACTAGACGCGTGAAAGCTGTGATTGAAAATCATGGTTATTCCACCAAATACTGATTTCTGAACTCGTCCTAAGTTAAAACATTAATACTATGTTGTTTAAAATATGAACTTGTTTTCTTTGCATTATTCGAGGTCTGCAAACACTGAAAACATATTTTTTTGTTATTTTGACCAGTTGTCCATTTTCTGCAAATGAGTGCTCTAAATCACAATATTTTTATTCGGAATTTGGGAGAAATGTTGTCAGCAGTTCATAGAATAAAACAAAAATGTTAACTTTATTCAAACATTTATCTATAAATAGTAAAACCAAACAAATTGATTTTGCAGTGGTCTTTTCCATAGCTGTATGTATGTATGTATCTTTGTATGTATACACACACACACACACACACACACACACACATATATATATATATATATATATATATATATATGTGTGTGTGTGTGTGTGTGTGTGTGTGTATATATATATATATATGTATATATATTAGTTTTCCTTTATCTCTATGTAACCCAGTGAAATTTAACTGTTTTAATAATTATTATAATTATTATATTTAGACTGATAAATATTGAAAGTTTGTAAACTAATTAATAAATAATATTTAATAATTCATAACCAGAAGTCCCTTTCACGCTCTCTTGCTGTATGTATTCAAAAGTTCATGCTCCTCGAGCTATATGTTTCTATTCGAAAATTTACGGGTATTTTTTCAAATATAGATCAATGAGAAAGAGAGAGAGAGCGGATATGAGAGATACAAATTGAAATGACAGCGCTCAGAAAATCAATCTGTTAAGAATTGTATTTGTTTCTTCCATGATAATTGGCCAGTTTTTGTTTTATTCATAAAAGAATTGTAAGTGGATCTCAAAGGAGCTTGGCAGAGTTTCCCTGCGCATACGCGATGGACACCAAAATTAGATGGCGAGCCACTGACAGAAGTGAACTTGGAGACAGTGAGAAAGTGCGGTAGGATCTCTTTTCCGATTCCTTTTCCAAGCTTGGAGAGTATTTTCCCTTATTTGATAGGTCACTTTTGACTTCGTTGGACAATTGGATATTTTTTCCTTCCATTTGGACTTTGCTATTTCTTCCTCCTCTCCCCTTGGATACTACACTCAACCAGAAGAGCGGATGTGCTGGACTTTTTGAACTGAGTAGCATATATTGAATTATATATATATATATATATATTGAACTATTTGAACTGGATATTGAAATCATAATTTGAATTGAGAATACCGTTTCCGTGTGATGAATTTTGTGTATAATTGTTATTAATCTTTAACGCTGTATGATGTAATGAAGGGTGCACCCATAGCCTTGTTATTTATATATTTGATTGAATCCCTTTAGTGTTGATAATTGATTGTATTGTAAATATAATTGATAAGTTGTATTTATTTATTTATTTACTTATTTATTTGTACTTAATAAACATATAATATTCATACAGCTCTGAGGTAGCTGTTACATCTGCTTTCTTATACCTTGTGTTTATTTGATAAACTGTGTTCAGAGCAGAAAGCAAAGTAACCGCAGGCTTCCACACAGCGAAACAACTTGCGAATTTTGCCCTGCGAAATTTCGCTTGGGGAGCATGGTCACAAAAACAGCAAGCAAGTCACCTGGCTCAGAAGTTTGAGTGCTTAAATTAAGGTCTGCAGTGGTCTATTTGCCCCGACCAGAGCCGTTGAGAAAGGTTTTTAATTCTACACCAGTTTCGCCAATCAGAGCGAATTTTGCCCCCACTGAACCTGCATGAGAGCAAAGCGAAATTCGCTGCAGTTGAAGCGTACTATAACAGTTTCATTGTACGGGGAAACTTGTTTTAACAATAAACACTTTGACTTTTGAATTGAGGTAATCAGTCATTTCAGCTGAATAAGTCAATAGGGTATTGTCCTAAAGGTTGCTTAAGAGCTTAACAAAAGTGAACTTGTGTATTATACTTTACCAAGTGAAGCAAACCATGTTGCTCTTAGTGACTGAGAATTATACTCTTTCTGTCATCACACAGATGACAGCTACAGCACCATACGAGTTCCAGTGAACGAATGACTTGAAAAAAGATTAGTTGATTTTACTGAATAGGATTCAAAGATCCAAGTCAGTAAAAAGATCTGAACTTCCCACGACTACTGGCCTAAGTTTCACCTGTCACCATGCAACCTAACTTGGGCAATGCATACCTCTATTCCTGCGACATGATTGGCAGTTTGTGATTCATTTCTGTGCATATTAGCTAAGCATGGAAATTAATTATATTGATCATTTATCGAACATTTGTTATATTTCTATCAAGGAAAACTGTATCGCGATAATAATTGTTATCGTTTTATCGCCCAGCCCCATCAGATGAACAACCTTTTTCCTGGTCATGCTAAATGCAGTCTACCATATTTCAGTAGAACACTGATGGAGAATGAAGAGAGAAGTCAGAGGCTGCAAATGCTACATCGACGTGATGTTTTACTCCAGGTGTAAAATTTCGTCTTAAAATTGTGAAACACATGTTCAAATTTTATTCCTAACAACACCACCAAATCTCACACATTCCCCTCCTGAGGTTGGTTACAGTGTGACATCGAATCATTTCTTTATCTCTCTGATATTAAAGACATGAAGCTTTCAAAACTCTTGATGTTTTATATCCAGCCTCATACTTACTGGATGTTTATGGCAGTGAGTAAGTGTAATAGACATTAGGTTGAGTGGCTCTCCTGCTCCATGTGGGAACTGGAAAAATTACACCTCTGTATTGGACTGGGAGTGTATGGTCTTTGTGGAGTCATAGCGGGTCACAGGTACTGAAAGCCTAGAGAAAACGCCCGACACTGGCTTCTAGTGGCAATAATGCCAAAACTCATTCATCTCTCTCTCTCCCTCTCTCTCTCAGATTGACTGAGAACATGAGGCGACTCAGTGAGTATGATTCCATCATTCAGATTGTCAGACTGTGAGTGTGTTGTGATGGATGTTTCTGTCTGTTGTTGTCAGAACAAGGTGTGTCTGTGTGATTTAGCTGTGAGTGTGTTTTAATGCATGTCTCTGTTGGTTGTTGTGTGTGAGTGTGTGTGATTTAGCTGCGATTGTGTTTTAATGCATGTCTCTGTTGGTTGCTGTGTGTGTGTGTGTGTGTGTGTGTGTGTGTGTGTGTGTGTGTGTGTGTGTGTGTGATTTAGCTGCAAGTGTATTTTAATGCATGTTTCTGATGGTTGTTGTCAGAGCGAGGGGCCAGGCCTGTGACTAACTTCATGAGGAACCTGTCTGCCTTATCCAGCTGGCACTCTGTCTATACATCTGCTATCGCCTTCATAGTGAGCACACACACATAGACATGCATACGCACATTCACACACACACACACACACAAAGATAAGGATTGTGCCCTTTGGGACACAATCATCATTCATTAATAAATTAGATTAATGGTTGATGGACATTGTTATAAGCACTGTAATGACAGCATTGTGTAGTGTTTGTGAAGAGGCACTGATGGGAAGAGGGTGTAACAGGAATCAGTCTCTTCATGAATTAGACTTTGTATGTTTGCTATGTCACCCCCACCCCTGTCCCGTCTCTGCTCTCTTTCTCTCTCCCTCCCCTCTGTTTTTTCATAGATCTATATGTATGCTGCGTGGCATGGCTGGGCCATTCCCATGTTTCTGTTTTTAGCCATCCTGAGGCTGTCCTTGAATTACCTCATAGCAAAGTAAGTCAAACACTGCTTCCTGTGTCGCACACTATTTCCAGTGTCGAACATGATGTACTGTGTCAAACACTGTTTCCTGCCTCACTGTGGGGTGGTACTGAATTTACTTGCATGTAGACAGTGGGTAAGTAGTTGGAGAGAAATAAATGAGTGTAAATTATGTCTGGATGAGTGCAGTGGTTTGACTATCAGGCATTGAGTTGATGCACTTTCCAGTGACCAAGGACTGAGTAGATGGCTATGGAATCTCCTTTTCAGTCAGCTGCAGAACCAGAAACTTCCCTCAGCCTGGCAAATCACTAGTTAGTGGAGACAAGAAAGGTCAAAGTTGATGTATTACTTGGGTTAGTTAGTACTTTGCAAGAGAAAAAGGGCTTTGACAGCAACTTTAGCTACTTATTGCTACCATGAATAGCTTTGGTGTTGAGGATTGATTGAAATAGGCACTAGCTCTACTGAATAGTCTGCATTGTACTTTTGTTGAGTGTGGTGAAGATATTCCAGGCTTCGGCATACAAACATTTAACCTCTGTCTGTCTGTTCCAGAGGTTGGAGGATTCAGTGGAGTATTGTGCCTGAAGTATCTGAATCTGTGGTAGGATTTGTCACTGTCACACTGCTCTGTTTCTGTTTAAATGTGATACATGTTGTAATATTTCTTTTCATTTTTCACTTACAAATGTTTACCAGCGTTCATTTAACATGCAAAATTTCTCCTATTAGGAGCCTCCAAAAGAAGACCTTACAGTCTCAGAAAAATTTCAGCTGGTTCTAGATGTTGCACAAAAGGCACAGGTAAATGATCCAGTTCCTTTTTTCTTATTTCAGGAAAAAATGATTGAGCTGATTAAAGCTCACACTACTGTGCCACCGCTCATTTCTGTAAGTTGAGTTTTTAGTAGTTTTTTTTTTTTGTTTTTCGCTACTACCACAGAACCTCTTTGGGAAAATGGCAGATGTCCTAGAGAAAATTAAAAAGTGAGTATTAGGGGGAAAATCTATTTCTGTGTGTGGCCATTCACCTGTGTTCAAATGTCAAAAGTTTCAATGTTCATGTGTATATGTGCGCATGTGTGTGTGTGTGTGTGTGTGTATGTGTGTGCGCGCGTGCACATATATGTGTGTATATCTGTCTGTCTGTATGTGTGCGTGTGCGCATGTGTGCACGCATTAGCCTTTTCATGTGGGTAGAACCAGAGATCACACGGAAGCTGTATGTGGGGCTTTGGCTGGCCCTCCTGTCCTCCTGCTCTCTGCCATACAAACTCCTGGGCTTCATCATCGGTAAGACTTCACAACCCCAGTGACACCCTGCAACCATGTAAAACAGATCTTCATCCTTCTCACACACACACTTAGTTAGTGAACACTGCAGGATGCTAAGCCATCACCTTACCCCACCACAGAGTCTGGAGTTTCATGAATAGGACTTAAATGTGAACTGGTGTAAATGTGAACTGGTGTAAGCGTGAGTGGAACCTGCTGTGTGCTGTCACTCATCGGGTGGCTGTCGGTCTTTGTCACAGGTCTTTATGCTGGAATTAAGTTCTTCATTATCGACTTCATATTTAAGAGCTGCCCTAAGCTGAGAGACAAATATGACACTCCGTACATCATCTGGATGAACCTCCCTACTGACCCACAGCTGAAAGAGCGTAGCAGTGTCACCCTCAACCGACGGGTAAGGCTGCGTGTGCGTTTACATGTGTGAGTGTGTGTCTGCGTGTGTGTGTGCGTGTGTGTGTGTGTGCGTGTGTGTGTGTGCATGTATGCGTTTCTGTGTGTGTGTGTGTGTGTGTGTGTGTTATGGAGAGTCAGTATGTGTGATAAAGGAAAAGTACCGTGGTTCCTGTCGGCCAGCAGTGCAGGTGTAGATGTCCTTATTTAAATTTGTGACTAGACACATATGTGATGCGTACTTAAAACCAGTCTGAAGACCTGTAAAGACACACCTGTTTGGATATGGAAAACCCAGCACTGCACTGATTTCGGCCTGTGGGCATAAACATTTGCATGTGTAGGTGTTTGGGTTGGTGCTGAAAAGAAAAAAGAAGTGGTTTGGATTTTGCTATTTTTTCCCAGTGATTGTCTGCTCTATGTGTTTTTTATCATTTCTCTCTCTCAGCTATCTGGCTATGAAAAGGTAGGGAAATGGCTTGGACTTTGGTTTGATGACAGTGCCTGTGTTTGCCACCACTGGCTAGTCTTTATGTGTGTGTGTGCGTGCGTGCGTCTGTGTGTGTGTGTGTGTCTGTGTCTGTGTCTATGTCTGTGTGTGTGTGTGTGTGTGTGTGTGTGTGTGTACATGGTGCCAGCTGGATCGAAATCACACTAAAAATGAATGTTTGTTCAAGAGAAGTTCAGACTGTTTGGTTTAATTAGTTGACAGATCCCTGTTTCATTTCTTCAAACACACAGTCCAGACCAAAAGTAGTATGATTTAGATCCACTGCCACAGATCAGGCTCCGACTGTTCTACTGTAGAAATAGTGTGTGTGTGTGTGTGTGTGTGTGTGTGTGTGTGTGTGTGTGTGTATATGTGTGTGCCTGTGTGTGTATGAGAGAGAGAAAGATACTGGGGAATGAATAATTATTTAAGAGTTGCTGCCCTAATAGACTAGCTTTGATGTGAATAATATTGTTCTAGCATCAGAGCAGTCAAGTTGTACAGAAAACCCAGACAGTAAAAGTATATGAACAGCTGTTTGTAAAGTGAACAACACTGACCCACATTCACATTCCTTATTGTTATTATCTTAGTGCTGTCTATCAGAAAGACTGCATAAAATGTAAATAAATAGTATTAATTGTTGTTAAACTTGACTGTTCTGTTTGTTACAACCTAATATTCATATACCTATGTGAAGCCTGGAGGCGAGTGACGGCACTGACTAGTGAAATAGCTAGAGCCTGTTTGAATCCTACTTTTGTCTGCGGTAGATGAAAAATTAGAATTAGAAAAAAATTTGTGTTTAGACACACTTGAATAATTTCAGTGAGCTGCTGCGTTTGTGTGCGTGTGTGTGCACATGAGTATTGTGGGGAGTGTTTGTGTGCGCGCGTGTGATTGTGCGCACACGTTTATGTATATGAGTATTGTGGGCAGTGTTTGTGAGAAGTTAGATGTTTTGTAGAAATGCTTAGACTTTGTTCCTGGACGATGACTGTGTTGTGTATGGAAATCCGTGGGGAGTTTTGGTTTTGTCTGCTGACTGGACTAACACACACGAACATGAGCCATCTCTCTAAAACAGGCGAGTGATTTTTGAAGTGCTGTTTTTTTTCCAGTGTATTACAGAGGCAGGAGCGAACCCCTTGGTCTGTGTGTAATATCTGAGTGAGCGTAGTGATCTCTGGCTGTATGACTCCATGGCTATTGGCTTTGCACGAGCCCTCATCTCCAAGGACATGCTGCTAACACTGAGCCACACACCGACAAGTGTCGGGCACTTTTTTATTTTCACAAAGCATTCGGTGCCCTCCTCCTCCCAGCTCTGAACACAGCACTGCCTCAGGTTACTGCTGCTGGCGAGTGGAGCTGATCCCGTAGCACACAGGCATCTGCTGGAGCACGAGATCCTTACACAAGCTGTTCACAGATATCTCTTGCTCCTATAGCCCATAACTGCTGATCTGGAGTCAGTTTTGGCTCAAAGTTAGCATGTTGATCATCTGGATCCTTCCCTGTCCTGTGTGTTTTCCCTCATAACATGCTGTATTTCCTCTCCACAGATCCAGCCCGCTGTGATGCGCGGTAACCCAGGCAACAGCGTGCCCTGCGGCCTGAGCCGCGATGAGGAGACGGGTCGCATCTACAGCACCAAGAAAGGGGCTTTCCATGAGGTCTTCGGCCTGGCCGAGAGCGAGCGCCCTCTCCCAGGTAATGCCCCTTGTACTCAGCATGGGAAACCCTTCATGTTCCTGCACACAGCATTGTGAGGATGTTCTAGTCAGTATATGCTGAATTTGGTGCAGAATAGGGCTGTGTGAACATGGAAGGAACTGCGGCTTACATACACAGAGGGCTCTCACAGGTCAATGTGCATTTACACACGCAGTGTGTTTGAGTGGAAATTGTTGTGAATCTTATTAAGTGCAGAAGATATACCTTGTGTGAAGTGTGGCAGTAAGCAGTAAGCTCTGAGATTTTTTATTTCTTTTTTGCAGTTTGTGAAAACGGCTGGAGGTGCTGTCTGATAAACAGAGACAGAAAGATGCCCACGGACTACATTCGTAATGGTGTACTGTACGTGACAGAAAAGTGAGTGAGGCTGTGTTGGGTTGTGTGTATCTGCTCTTTCTGCTCATACTTTTAAAGCTCTTTTTCACGTTCACGTTTTGTGTTGTACTGCCTTTGTCTTTCCTTGCTCTGTTGTTTTAAGGTGAGGCTTATTGTCACTTTTTTATCCCTTACAGTTACATTTGCTTTGAGAGCTCCAGCTCCAGATCAAGCTCCTCGAAGAAGAATAAAGTCATCAAACTGGTGGACATCACAGATATTCAGAAGGTGTGAACGTGTACAACATTCTGCACTCTGTGTCTTTGCTGGGTGGCTTAGCATTTGTTCTCTGGTTCAGTGTGCTAATGTCATATTCCCACTCTTCTCTACAGTACAAAGTCCTGTCAGTCTTGCCTGGGTCTGGCATGGGAATCTCAATAGCTACTCCCTCCACACAAAAGGTATGAAAAGAGTGACATGTGAGCTTGTGTGTAAAGTCCTGAACAAACACTGAGACATTCTCTCCAAAGAGTGAAGATAAAATCAGTCTTCGCGTCTTACCATTCATTAAAAGAGATAAAGAGACTTTTTTTTCCCTGCCTCTTCTCTTAACCACGCACTCTTTCTCTGTTCTTCTTTTGCCCTTAGCCTCTGGTGTTTGGTGCTATGATGCATCGAGATGAGGCTTTTGATGCCATATACACACAGTATATAAAGATAACAGCCACTGCAACTCCTCAACTCAGTAACCCTGACACCTAGGACCACCCCTTCTATACATACACGCTCTCAGACTCACGCTCACACACATTCTCACACATGCGTGCGTGCGCACGTGCACACACACACACACACAAACACACACACACACACACAGAGAGTCCAGGACAACCCCTCATCAGTCACACAGGATTGAAGCCCGGGACCGAAGCTGACAACATGCTGGTCATTAATGAGTCCTTGGCCTGAACCACAGCCTTTGACTTATTCTCAAGATCTGATCTTGATTGAAAAGCACTAACACAGCCAGCCACTGGTACACATTCTTTTTATGGCACAAGCCACTGGTAAGGCTAGTTTTGTGCTTTTTGGTTAAGATTAACTAAAGGCTTTTACGTCAGAGATTTCTGAAGATGACTACCAACCCCATCCACACCTCCACCCTTCTCTTACAAACCAACAGAAGGGAGAGAGAAGAAAACCGCAACCATCCATCATATCCTCTCCCAGACTGTGAGAGTGTGTGGACATGTAACTGTCTCTCTCTTTCTCTCTTTTTCCTCTACAGAATTGTAATGAGCTGGATAAGACTCTTTGGGCGTGGGGGCAGGGTAATTTTATATGGAGAGGGGTATACTGTGTTAAAGTTGGGGTTATTGTAACTAACTCTGAAATGCCATAATGAAATAGGGGCTGGTTCCTCCTTTCCTCTCTGTTCTGACCCTTGGTCTGGTATTGCTGATGTGCTTCATTCACATGAGTTCAGCTGTGGTCTGTCTCTGTGAACCACTCATCTTTTTTTTTCTTTTTTTTAAATGTAATGCCAATTTCACCACGGGCCTTGCTCAAAGATACACACTGCACTTTGTGATGCAGATTGCTTTTAGATGTGAATTATAGGGAATTTGGGAGTGATGGAGATATCCCTTTTAGGAAAAAAAATTATGTACTGGCCGATATTTGGAAGAAGCTTTGCCTCAAAAATGTGTGGTAGCCATGGCCTTTTGTCGCAGGTATTCTAATTTAATTTCTCTAATGTGGACAGAAACAGGACGGCATTCAATTCTAGCCACTGAATATGACGCCAGCCATGTGTGTTACATTAGCTCTACTACTTTAGTAAAATATAATCAGATTAAGGTTATGCTTTATTTGATCATCTTGACAGATTTTAAGTAACATGTGAGGGAATTCTAACCCGTCCATAAATAGTACTGCCCTGTAAGAGTAGTTAAGAGTGACGGTAAACGACAAAAGGCCATGCACTCTCATTTCTGTAACCTTTTATTCTCAACTTGTCCTTTTGTTTTTCTCTCAATTCCAATGTCTCACACATTGCATTTACTTTGTCTTGTATCACTGCGTGAGTCATGTGCTGTGTGTTTGACTTGACTGTGTATGACTTACCTAAGCCAGAAGAGTGCCATGTAAACCCACTCAGTCCATGCAGTCTCGTTTGTAAGCCGTCACTTTAGCTTTACTGCCCTGTCTTCATGTCCTGTCTTGTCTGTAAGCTGTCACTTTGGCTTTACTGCCCTCTATCTTCATGTCCTGAGCGAGATTCATTAGATCCTCTGCACCATGTGACCTGCGAAGGCGAGGGAAAACTGGGCGTGATTATTTTGCCTTCCAACATGTATAAGTGCACTCCTGCTCAATACAGTTATTATGAGGACAGCTGGAACTGATTATTGTGATTAGTCTTTTCAACCTTCATTTAGCATTTTTTTTTTAAAAATAAAAGCTAGCCTTGTTCACTAAAGCAGGAAATGCAGATTTTAGAGATTCATCTGTTTGTGGAGGTGCTATAACATCACTGCGTGGCTGTGATCAGGTTTGTTTTGAATCCATCTGAGGTTTTAAAAGAGATCAGCAGTTAAACTTGGAGAAGCACTGAGAGACTCTGCTTGAGGAGCTGACTTGAGCAGGTTACAGAGCTGACTTGAGCTGGTAACAGAGCTGGCTTGAGCTGGTGGCAATCTGTTAGGCCAGTGACCTGTCTGCTGTCAAAGCAGAGATGCTGTATCCTTCACCCTGTTGGAATACCACCCAACTAATCTTTTGTTGTTGTTGTTGTTGTTGTTGTTTGATTTTTATTTGTTCATTTTTTTTAATGTGTTTGTGTTTGGCAGGTACATTTGAAAGTGCAAATATACAGTGCACCATCTAACTGAACTTTCTGGATATCAGCGACTTTACTGTGACTACTGAAGCTAATTAGCTAATCAAGGTCCATTAGATGTGAATAACTTCATTTAGTATTGCCTTTGGAGTCTTTACTATGCTAAGGATAAGACCAAGGCCATTTAGTGAGTGCTTGATTCTTGTGGATGTATGTATGTGAAAATCAGTCCTCAGTGCTCCACGACAGTCAGGGCTCCACATAAGCCTGTAATGATGCTCTGCAGAGGGCAGGCAGTAGGTGTGGTCTGTGGTACTCACAATACACTAAGCACAATGTAGCACTGATTAAAGACCACATGTATAGTATTATATTTTCTCCAGTTAATTACACTTAATACTGCAACTTCAAAATGGTCATCTATTTGGAATAAGCACAGAATGTATTAAGCATCTATGGTGACCATTTGCCAAATAGTGTGTCTGCTATAGTACAGTTTCCTTTACTGTGCCCTTATGGTGTAATGTTTACAGAGCTTTGGGTCTTAATGTACTGTTTTGGCCCAGTCTGAGCCCCACAGCAGTTTGGAGCCATGAAGACTGGTTTTGTGCCCATTTTGGATGAATGCTCCCAGTACCGTGAGTGGACTGTCCTGAGTGGTTTTACTGGTGGTCAGTCTTTCAATGTATACTCTGAAACCTTTTTTTTTAAGTCTTACATTTTTCCTTGATGAGAGGTCAGTGTAGTGTTTCCCTTTTTATCAAAAGAAATTTAAGCCTTTAATCAATTCTCTTCTCTCTTCTTGTGGAGTCATTTTTAAGAATCTATTGAGTATTCACATTTGGCTGTCTGTAGCAGACAATTTTGATGTCGATACAGCTAGCCAAATATGGAAACTGGGTTTAAAGTGATTTTTTCCAAGATCATTCCTTTCATACAAGCAGGCTTATCTGAATATTTTTGTTTATCTGTTGTAGAAGTGGATGGAGAAAGACGTAAAATGTTTTTGCTGAAAGTGATTTGTGTGTATGTGTGTGCGTTCTTGTGTTCCTCTGTATGCATCATGCATCGTGCCTGGAAGCACACATCCAATGTCACTAACATGTTTTAAAACAAACAAACAAATAAACAAGCAGGCACCTGACACAGCCACAGAGAAAAGCCATCAAAACCACTCAGATCCTCATCCAGAAAACACTTCTGCACAATCAGCCGTTTATCGTCTATTCATAAAATACTTGTCTGACCTTAGTCTGTTGTGTCTGCTAGCCATGTCCCAGTGTGACAAGTTTAGGTTCTCAGAGCAGTCTATACTCAGTAGTACGCTGTGCTGAAACAAAGCTCAATTACACATCCTGTATTGTAAAATCCATGTACATTTTATAATGATGATGCTGTCACATTTTTTTTAATTTAAGTAAACGAATTTAAAGTTACATATGAGTTTTGTCCTGCTCATTGCTAAATTTAGTGTTTACAGATAAAGTGAGGCTAACAACTGTCCTGCCAAACTGACCAATCAACTCTCAGCAGCCTCAGCGGCTGTCTGATGCCTCTATGACTGGTAATAACCAGCACTTATTTGTGATGCTTTTTGCTGATAGTTTATGTAATGCAGGCTTCTGACGCACTCGCAGTCCACTCGCATATTTTCCTTTAACACTCTGATCTAATACTGAACTTAGCCATAGCACATATACAACAGACAGCACCTGAATGGCTGTATGTTTGGTTTGTATTCTGCCTGTCTTGGAAGCTGCTTTGGATGAAAGCATCTGCTAAATGTATTAATGTAAATGACGCTAATGTTACTGACTCAGGCTCAGTATGTGGAGGTATACTTGTTTATAGGACAGAACTTTTGTCACAGACTCAATGGCCAGTTTAAGTTTCAGTGATTGCACACACATGCAGTGAATTTGTCCTCTGCATTTAACCCATCCAATACACCAGTAGTGAACACACACACCAGACGCTTCCTTGGTGAGCGCCCGGGGAGCACTGGGGTTAAGGGCACACAGCCTTGCTCAAGGGCACACAGCCATAGATGTTGGGCCTGGGAATCGAACCGGCAACCCTCCAGTCCCAAGCCCGGTTCTCTACCCTTTGGACCACGGCTGCCTTTCTCTACCCTTTGGACCACGGCATACCCATAACATCCCCTATTTGCCTGCAGAACAAGCTGTCTGAGACATAGCACAGGGATGTAGGTCCATGCTGAGCTGATGGGATTTCATAGCTCTGCAGATTGAGCAGTTAGCAATGCATTCACTTTGTGATAATGGTCTGTTCCATCACTGCATGTTCCACTGCTCTGACATCTGGAGGTTGTCCAGGATACTCAGGTAAAGTGAACTCACCTTCATGTCCTTGGAACCATTCAGAGACAGTCTGTGCCTTGTGATCTGGTGCATTATCCCAGGGGAAGTCTGTCTCTTACAAAAGGTGTGCTAATGAAAAGATGCACCTGGTCGCCAACAGCGTTCAGATATTCTGTAGCATTAACAAATGACCAAACATACACCCAGCCCATCATTCCTCAGCCACCACCAGCCTATACCACTGACAACAGGCAGGATGGGTCCATGGACTCGCTCTGCGCATGCCAAGTCCTGCTTCTATCATCAAGATGATACAACAAGAATCAGGACTTGTGGGAGCTGACAGGTTTCACAGTCCTCAGCTGTGTTTCTGATGCAGAAACTGACATGCCTCCTCCATGTTATCTTTCTGGAAATTTTTCTGACGTTGAGATGTGGTTAAGACTTGTGGGTTTGCATTTTTCATGCACAGGCTTTTCTTTGAAACAGACAGAAAATTGTCCTTTTTCTTCCCATTGCATGAGCGCTAGAGGGCAGCAGAGTGTGAAATATAAACTGCTGTTCCCACCATGAGAACCTGTGTGCAGTAAGGTCAGCCTTTATTTATTTATTTTATTATTTTTTCCCTCTCAAAGCAGAAAACACTCAGAGCTGTGGAACATAAATATCTACAAGGGGTTAAGTTCCTTTTCAGTGTCGTCTGATTGACAGCTCTGAGTAAGGTCTACATAAGTTCCTTCTGTCATTCCATCTTTACATTAAAGAGGAAAAGGAAGAAACAAACAAACAAAAATAAGAATAAACATATGTAACAGTTGGCTGCTGGTTAAAGTAAGTTTCAGTGTGAGAACATTAGTCTGGTCAGGATGTGTGGTAGGAAGTGAGAGAGCCAGAGGGAACAGGCTGTGTTTTCTCTCCCATGCTGGTATATCCATGGTCTGGCGTGGACTCTGCCTAGGTTATTAATAGTGTGCCTGTGGTTCCCAGCAGTCCATAGCCAGACTCCACGACCTGTATACAATTACAGCAGTGCAACAGAGTCAACTGAGGGTCCAACATCTGTGCACAAAGTCAACCACTCCAACTCAACTAAAGCTAGAGCTCAGAGTGTCTGGCCACAGTTTTTATGAATGTAAAATATGAGTAGATAAGGAAGAACTGGATAAATGAATATAAAAAACATCATGATCAGAAATAATGAGGCCACATTTGAGTAGTACTTAAATGTTTATCCTCTCATTGCCTTTATCAGATAATCAGTAATTGATGTGTGTGCTTAAAAGTTCAAGTTTATTTCAATTACTCTCTCCATTTTTGGACCCAACAGTTCAGTCAAATTCTTTCACTCAGTTATATCTGAGGATGGTTCCAGTTTGGCCAAAAGTGGTATTTCATGATGGTTTGTAAGACTGTGTTACTCTGTGTCAGTATTATAGTGTATTACTCCACATCAGTATTGTATTGTGTTTTGTCAGTGTTAGAGTGTATTACCCCACGTCAGTATAACAGTGTGTTACTCTATGTCAGCATAATAATGTGTTACTCTTTGTTAGTATCAAACAGTGTTGGAGGTAACAAGTTACAAAGGAACGTGTTACTGTAGGCTAATTATATAACTTTCCTCTATAACGAAGTAAAGCATTAAAGTTCAAATTCTAGTAATCACATTTACAGTTACAGGATTATTAAAATGTCCCTTCCTGCGTTACACATGCCTTTTCAATGGAATGGCTATGTCCGAAATGGCATACTAGTGTACTTCATACTGGCCCAGTATGCACTGTGTACTGCACACTACTCCCCACCCTTGTATACAGTATAGTATGCAATTGTGAGAACTTTCGTGTAGTGTACTACACATTTGCTATTGGTTGGGCTATTTGTTCTGTTAAAAACAAACAACACACAACTACAACAAATATCTATCAAAAGTAGCCCTATAAAAAAGCATATGAAGACTTATTACACCAAAATATGCAACTGATACATTTATATTTGGAACTGCAGCTGGAGTTGAAGCCGCTTCTGTCGCTGTCCGCCGTGGGGTTTTTTTTAAATTTGATCGTGGGAAATCACCGTGTTGCATCATGGGATGCAGTACCCAACGAAGTGAGCTCTGGTTGTATACTGCAAATTTTTGCCAGAGTAGTACAACATCCGGGTAACTGTCCTGTACTGCAAAATTATCATTTTTCATGTACTGCATGCTACTTACTACTTTTACATCAAGATCAGTATACGAGTAGTATGTAGTATGCCATTTCGGACACAGATCATGTTTTTCATGCTGAATATATAAATTTAGCTTATAAAACAGATAGTTCCGCTCCAGGGTGCTAATTGGTCAATACAGGCTGTATTTGAAATGGCATACTATACTACTCCTATACTGATCTTGACGTAGAAGTAGTAAGTAGTATGCAGTACACAACAGTTCCCTGGATGTTGTAGTACTCTGGCAAAAATACAACCAGAGTTCACTTCGTCGGGTACTGCATCCCATAACGCAACTTGATGATTTCCAACTGCCAAAAATTTCAAAAAACACGGCGGACAGCGACAGAAGCGGCTTCAACTTCAATTCCAGCTGCAGTTCCGAATATAAATGTATCAGTTGCATATTTTGGTGTAATAAATCTTCTTATGCTTTCTTAAAGGGCTACTTTTGATATATTTCCGTTGCAGTCATGTGTTATAATAATAGTAATAAAAATAATAATACGTGTATTTAGAGCCCAATATCACTATTTATAGTCTCAAAGGGCTTTACATGTCTATAACAAAGTCAAATCAAAATTGTATTATGCATAAGTTCGAGAACATAGATAAGTCTTTAGTCTCGATTAAAAGGTATGAAGAGAGTTTGCCTCCCTAACATCTGTAGGTAAACCATTCCAGAGGAAGGGAGGGCGGTAGGAAAAGGCTCGGTCGCCAGCGGATTTCTTTTTAACTCTTGGAATGACTAATAGTCCAGAATCTTGAGAGCGCAGGGTGCAAGGTGGGTTATAGGGTGTAATTAAGTTAGACAGGTAGGAAGGCGCAAGCCCATGTAAAATTTTACATGTTAATAAGAGGACCTTAAAATCTGCCCTTGCATGAATTGGGAGCCAATGAAGGGAAGCCAGGACAGGGGTAATGTGATCAAACTTCCTCGTTCTGGTCAGAATTCTAGCAGCAGCATTCTGGACCAGCTGAAGACTATAGGTACTAGAGGCAGGCAGACCAGAGTAAAGAACATTGCAGTAATCGAGGCGAGATGTGACGAATGCGTGAACAATGGTTTCTGCATCAGCCATACTTAGAAAGGGCCTAATTTTGCAATGTTACAGAGGTGATATAAGGCAGTTTTGGTTGTGTTCTTGATATGAGTGACTAGCGAGAGACTAGAGTCAAAAATCATACACAAGGTTTTTAGCTGAAGAGTTTTGAGAGATGATGCAGCTGTCAAAATTTAGGGTAAGATCACTAAAAAGATGCTTATGCGTAGGGGGACCAATGACCAGCATTTCAGTCTTGCCTGCATTAAGCATCAGGAAATTTGAAGACCCTTAATAGCACAGAGACATGCCTCAAGGTTAGCCAATTCAGAGCTGTCATTGTGCTGGATAGGTAAGAAAATCTGAGTATCGTCAGCATAGCAATGGAAGTTAATGTTGTAACTACGAATAAAGGGAGCAAGAAAATAGAGAATAGAAGAGGGCCAAGGACTGATCCCTGAGGAACACCATAGTTAAGCTCACGGTATTCAGAGGTCACATTATTATAGTGGACATGTTGCTTTCTCTCAGAGAGATAAGATTTTAAACCAAGAGAGCGCCAGGCCACGAATGCCAATTTGGTTTTCCAGTTTGCAAGTATTTTTGAAAGAGACGGGAGATTAGAGATCGGCCTATAATTATTTAAAGCTTCAGGGTCAAGGTTCGGTTTTTTAACTAAAGGCCTGATCATGGCTGTTTTAAAAGCGGAGGGTAAAACACCAGACTTATGTGGCATATTTAGAGTGTTTAAGATTGTTGGGCCGAGAACCGAGAAAAGCTCTATGTAAAGTTTAGCAGGTAGGGGATCAAGGAGGCAAGAAGCTGGTTTAGCAGAGTGCACCAATTTGGACAGCGCGTCTAGAGAGATAGGGTTAAATTGAGTTAAAGGGTGCACATCCTGACTAATCTTAGGCGCAGTAACGGAGAGCGTGTAGGCAGTCTGATTTGATAAATTAATTTGAATATTACAACAAATTAAGTCTATTTTTTGCAAGAGAATTTCAACAAAATCGTTTGCAGTAAAAGGGCTAGATTGAGGTGTTGTTTGTTTTTAACAGAACCAATAGCCCAACCGATAGCAATCGTGCAGTACACTACACAAAAGTTCTCATATTTGCATACCGCACTGTATACAAGGGTGGGGAGTGGTGTGCAGTAAACAGTGTATACTGGGCCAGTATGCAGTACACTAGCATGCCATTTTGGACACAGCCACAGTGTTCCAGTGATGTTAAAATACATGATTAGAGAAGCAGCTATGACACAACACACACCTGTTCATCTTAATTGTGTAACTATAAAATGACTACCCACTGTCACTAAGGAGAGACTGGGTACTTGACAGTAGCTCCCGTTAAATGAGACAAGACCAACAAGTGGTTAGTTAGCTAGCTAACAAGGTCTGCTATATTTGAGAAAACCTGAAAATACGGTGTAGCCAACCAGAACAATAATATTGAGAGCTTTAATGTTACTTTTAATCACAAAATACAGATAACGCAGCTGTTGGCTGATGATACCAAAACATAATACTAGCTACCTCAGAAACTACCGGTAGTTAACCGTTGAAGCTAAATGACAACATTTCGATCAATGTAGCTACACTACAGTTATCCAGAGGCGTTGCTAGGATCTTGAAACATTGGGGGTTTAGCCCCAGGGCCAGCCCAAGCATTTATGGGGCCCTAAGCAGAAATTGATTTGGGGGCCACTCACCGCCTTGGCGCCACCAATACTATTGACCATTGTCAATGCTTGACCAGTCACATACCTACTGTAAATCTAACACACCCATTATCAATTTTATTAGTTGTAGCTGTGTCGCTTACATTATACCAGTGTCTGCCTGGCATGTTTTTACCCTTCTACAGTTTTTAATCTTAAAAAGTAGTTAACTTGCAAGAGTGGTCTGGTGTTAATTTGCACTTTAATATTCAAAGTTATACTTTAAGAGTCATTATAAGAGACTGATGGTGTTCAGTATAAGTTTGCTCTTTTGTTGAATTTAATCATTTGTAAAACATTAATGTAAATGTTTGGCATGATATTGACTTATATTGCTGTAGGGGGGTCCTCCCCCAGGGAAAATTTTCTTAATTCTGGCAGCTAATACCCCTTTTTCCACTGCCGCAGTGCCGGTACCGGTGCCTAATCGAGCACCAGGGCCGCGCTTTTCCACTGACAAAATACTGGTGCCGGAGCCGAAAAGCTGGCACCGGCACGGCACCACAGAATTGCTGGTCCCAGAAGTTGGAACCGCTGATGTCAGAGGCTATGCAAATAAAAACCACGCAAGAACCAATCAGTTCAGCGTTTGATGTGTTTGGTACGTGATGTTCTCTAGAGAGGCAGGAGTAACAAGAAACGTCTGACCAAGTAGCGGTAGGCTAAAGGATATTTGTAGCATGAAAATATGTATATGATTAAAAGATGTATGAGCAACAATTCGTGTCTACATCAATACGGGCTGTTGTTTATATGTTACATGAACGTAGTCAGACCCAGAGTGGTAGAAAAGACACTCTCTCTCGGCTCTGGCTGGTGCAAATAAACCACTGCAGACCTTCATTTAAACACTCGTTTTAACTTTTGAGCTTGGTGACAGACTTACTATTTTCATGAATTTTGCCACCAGAGCGAAAATTATAGGACAAAGTTCGTGAGGTGCTTCTCTGTGTGGAAGCCTAGCGTAAAAGTAAATTTATAAAAAGCAAGCAGATGCGTTCTGTCTGACATTATTTTTTCCCCATGGAAATTACCCAAACTTTTGCTATGTAGCGTTCGGTTCCCAACCCAGTGGAAATGCAGGCCGGTTCTCAAAAGGCACCAAGGCAGCACTGGCTCTGCACCGGCACGGGCATGGGCACCAGCACCGTCTTAGTGGAAAAAAGCTATAAATGTACCATTTTCCCACAGTTTGAGACAGAGACAGAGAGAAAGCCTAAAGGCAGTGGCGTTGCCAGGATATCACAACGTATGCTACATCGCAACTTGTTGAGTTTAGCAAACAAAGTGATGGGATGGTTAGGTAGGTTTGTATAGATAAACAAATGTTACAGAATATATGCAGACATAGGTTATAATAACTCTTGACTGTTTGTTATGCCAGGTATCCAAGTGCAGTTGCTGACATGTGATTTCCCAAATCAACAAAATACATTGCACAGCCATTGTAAGCTTTGTGCTTCTTGAATATTATCACATCACGTACCTTGCGATCTAACATAAGATTGGTTGGTGGTACAAAGTGACATCATAACCAGGAGTCAAACATTAATCCTAAAATAATGTGGATTGGGCTAGCTATGAGCTCCCTTGCTCACGAGCAAGAACATGTTTCTGCTTATTCTTGTCCGGAGCTTATATGGATCAGCCAAAGAAAGGCAGAGACCCGCCCCCAACATAGAAATATATCTGCCTGCACAAATCAACTAGACTGTACATTAGGTTACTGCTGCAATGGTTAACTTCTCTCCCCTTTTTTGGCATAACGTGGACGGTGTTGACTAAAATAAATATTCATGAAAGCCAAAGTACTAAGTGGCATACTGAACGTGGTGTACTGAAAAGTAATGAAATAAACCAGCAGACAATGCATTTACTGTAAACAAGTTAACCATTTTAATTGCTTTTACTTTAAAAAACTATTCCAACGTGCAAAAGTGTGTGCAAATACATTCTATTTTTTCTGGGGAGGAAGCATCAGGGTGTGGCGTCTTGATTTCAGTTGGGCGAATCCATCACTCACTTTGTCATCATCAAGGCCTCCAACCAACTCTCTCTCATTTGACAGCACTGCCAGATCATTGAGCCTCTCTTGGCCCATGGTGTGCCTGAGCCAAGTATGTAATCGGCGAAGAGCACTAAATGATCTTTCACAGCTGCAGCTACTGACTGGGATGGTAAGGGCCACCTGTAAGATTGCTTTCAATGATGGGAACATCATGGGCTCAAGGAGCTTGAACACACTCACAATGTCTGGGATGGCTTCTGGTCCCTTCCTGCTCAAAAAGCTTTTCGCCAGTAAGACCTCTTCTGGGAGTAGTTGGATGTTGTAATGCGAGGCTAGTTTCTCTAGTGACTGCATGCACAGGAAGGTTTCAAAGGCCAGGTGACATGCTTGGATGCCAATCATCATCTCTCTCCCAACGCTGGAAAAACGATTCTCCAGCTCATTGATCATTCGATCAATGCAGGGGTAGAAACGCTTCTGCTTGAGATGCTCTGAATCATTGAGCAGGTCTGAGCTGGACCCACAGGACACCTCCACAACAAAGTGTTCCATCCTCTTCTGTTTCCTTCTCGGACCAAGAGAGGGCTCCTGGATGTTGTTCTCCTCACATGTTTTCTTTGTCATGGCATAGATGTCTTCAGCCACCTGTGCAGTTCGCTGGCTCACCAAGGTGTCATGGACAGCACTTTCGTAATGCACTGCCTGTGCCAAGTCGACAGTTTCTTTCTGAAGAACCTTGTGAAACCCTTCAGTGATGCCAAGCAACTTTTTGAACACAACCAACAGGGAGACCACAGGAAATTTTGATAATTTTGAATGCAGACCTAGTGCTGTTGGTGTTTTGATTGTCTGAAGGGATTTCATGACAGCAGGAAAATTCTTCAGGAGTGCATTAACCGAGCGCAACTGACATGACCATCGGGTGTTTGATATTTGTACAAGCTCTCCCTGCTCAATGTGGAGCTCTTTCTGAACAGCAGCAAACTGGTCGTGGTTGACTACAGACACACTGAAAAATGAGTAGAGGTTGTCAATCAAAAAAATCACTAGCTTCAGGAATGGCCTTGCAGGTGTGGCAGAGGACCAGGTTTAGGTCATGTGCATAGCAGTACACATAGACAGCCTCTGGATGTTTTTCCCAGAAACGAGCTTACACCCCTCGAACAGATCCACTCATCACTGCTGCACCATCATATGTTTGGGCCACAACTTTCAGGTCAGCAATGTCTTTGGACACAAGAGCCGGCTCAACTGCATTTGTGATCGCTTCTGCGTCATAACCATCCAGTTTCTTCAAGCAAAGGAATCTTTCCTTGATGTTACCTTCTGGTAGAACATAACGCACACATACAGCGAGTTGCTCTGTGTGCCCATCCTTGGCTTCATCTGCCATTACTGCATACATCTTTGATTCCTTTACTTCTTCAATTATCTGCGCTGTGACCTCTGTGGAGCAACATCCGATTAATTCATTTTGAGAAGAAGGCGAGAGGTACGTAGTATTGGCAGGAGATTTGTATCTCTGCAGGAAGGGGTCAAACTTTTGCAGCAGCTGCATACACTCAAGGAAGTTCCCTTGGTTGGGGCTGTCATCTGTTTCACTGTGGCCACGAAAAGAAATGCCCTGTTTGGCCAGAAAGGCAGTAACCGATACAATGCGGCAGAGATACTCCCTTCTTTCCCTGATCTCAGCTAAACTAGCAGTTTGTAGCTGCTCAGGTACGTCACCATGGACCTTGCTTGCTTTATAGCTCATCCATGCCACCATGGAAGCCTTGTGCAATGAAGTCTTCTCATGGTCCCTAAATGAATCCAGAGCCCTCCTCCAGTTGATGTAGCCAGTAGAGGCCAGACCATCTTTGTTGTGCCTACATTGCTGCTTGCTGAACAGTCTGCAGCAGAAGCAGAAGGCAGAATCTTGGCTGACTGAATATTCTAGCCAGTTAAAACTCTCATACCTGCTCCTCTGAAAGGACCTCTTCTGAAGTCCAAAATGTTTGGAAGGAAATTGGTTATCTTTTATTTGCTTTGGACCTGTGTCTGGGCTTCCTAAATCTGTCTCATTAGAGCACTCTCCTGTCTTTCCCTCATCTCTCCTCCCTGGCTCATCTGTCAAGCAGCAGTAAATGACAAGTTTTAGCCCTTTACTTTCATCTACCCACAACACAACTCATAGCAACTCTATCAACTGTCTCATGTGCTCTATGTTTTTCCCTAGTTTACATACAGCAGGGTCCAAAAGTCTGAGACCACAAGTCAAGACTCTTCTATTTTGCATTTGTAATACAAAATTTTCATTCCAAATGGTAAAATCATCTTAACAATTTGGGAGAAAAGATGTACAATTTTATTTGAAAGATGCACAATAACACTAGTAAAACAGGTAAGACTTCTGGAGGTCTTTAAAAAAGACCGACTTTCTCTTCGACAAGATGCTAACCGTTAGCATACTGACAGATTCTGTCAGAAAAAGCCACACGCGTCATAGCAACAGCCTTGACAACAACACATTGATTGATTGACAAACAAACAGACAAATGAATTCAGATGCGTGCCGCATTGTTTTTTGTTTTTTTGATTGGGTTAGGTAATAGTAAGTGGGACAGAACATGATAAACGTGTATGTAAGCGCAGAAAACAAGTACATAATAATTATTATTATTGTGGTGATGAAATCGGATACAATTTGGTAGTGAATGTTGAAAACTGGTGCATTTTAGTTTTTACACATATTTGTCGGGACTTGGGACACCCAGCTTGAAACTGACACAGTCCCGGACAAACTGGGACGTCTGGCTAGACTTTAGCCAAATAGCCCTCTTTTTCACCAACCTGAGTTTATAGATGAGGCAGTGGTACTCTCACGTCCTGACTCAGAAACAGGAGATGAGTCTTCCTCCACCTCCTGTAACCTTGACTGTGCCTCGTTGCCTTCATCCCTTTTAGTTTTGAAAAAACTTCGTATATCCATAGCCTCAGCTTAGTTACCACCAAATGCCAACAAGCCCTGTAACTGGTGCATGTTCTTTCTCTCTTTCTCTCACTCATGCGCACACAAGCTGTGCGCGTGCCAAGTAGTGTGAACTAGATCTGCTGCTTAATGACACACAGAGAACCCAAAACGTACTTGCGTTTCTGATCAACGATATCATATTTTTGAGGGTTAATGTATGATTGGAATGACAAATGAATAGATCCGGGGCTATTTTTTATTATTTTTATTGTTGTAAATAAAGAGAGAAGAGAGAGAGAGAGAGAGGAGAGAGATCCAGGGCTATTCATAAACATTCAGAGCTGTAGCCCCGGACGCCCAGGCCTAACAACGCCACAGCAGTTATCGTTAGATGGATAAACTTGTGTTTCTGTTTTTTTGCCACTGGTCAAAAATGTGAACTCATGAATGAGCCAGACTTTACAGTTATTTTTACAGCAGCTAAGGGGTGTTCTTAAGCACGCCGCAAAACTATTGCATTGAAAATAAAGTAATGCAAGGACTAAGATGTTTGTCCTTGTATTTTTATGTGATAAATTGGGGGATTTCTAGTTTGAGAGTAACTCAAAGAGTAGTGTAATTACTTTTCAAAAGGAGTAACGAGTAAAGTAATCCCATTACAATTTACAGAAGTAATTGGTAACTTATAACTGAATACTTTTTTACCTAACACTGGTATTAAAGTATGTTACTCTTTGTCAGTATTGTAGTGTGTTATGTCAGTGTTAGAGTGTGTTACTCTTTGTCAGCATTAGAATGTGTGACTCTGTCACTTTTAGAGTGAATTGTGTCAGTACTAACAGTATAATTCTGTACCAGTATCACAATATATTTCACTATGTCAGGAGTATTAGAGTGTGTTATTCTACATAAACATTAGAGTTTGCTACTCTAATTCAGTATGAAACTGTGGTAGATCAAGCAGTAATACTGTAATTAGACTGCTATAATGCAGAGTCCTGCCAAAGTCTCCATAAACAGGAAATGAGAAACTTACAGCACAGGAATAATCACTATTTCGTGTTTACTTGATCATTGACTGTTATAACACAGCAGCTGTAGCTCTGTGAGCCAGGATATTCCATGTAAACAGAGATCTCAGAGCTGACTGAGAAAACACCAAGGAGGGGGTGACCAAAAGGTCAACATTCATATAGTTAAGGGCAAATGGGTATTCAAGATCTACTTTCGCATACACTGAGACTTTAGTCCTACAGTTATACAAACTGTTACACAAAAACTGTAGATGTTATTTATTTCTCTAAAAATGTGAAACCAAAAATAATTGAAGTACCATCTACTTGTGGTGTATCAGTCATGGCTGTAAAGAGATCCATTAAAATGACCACACCAGAGGAAAGCCTTTGATGCTCTCTCAGATCAACAGTGAGTGTCTCCATGTTGGACAGGGTGTTCTCTGCATACTTGAGCTACACATTGGACAGACATGTACTGCTATCGGAGCCAGGCTGCGCGGCCTGCTAAAAATGGGCAAGGCTTAATCAAGAGGTGTAATCATAATCCGGAAAGCAGCAGAGCCAGCATGTATGTCGCAGATATTCTGAGGGCCGGAGTCTTCCGGATCCCCAAGGTCAAGTTTCATGCCTCTTGCTCCATGCTTAGTTACCTATCAGCAAAAACATGGTCATCAAACTTAAATGACAGTCTGCTAAAACTGGGGGCAATCAAACCCCAGAAACCAGGGAGGTGCCTGGCCATGGTATCCTCTTTCACTGGAGAGTGCCTTGATCTCAGACACCTTTAGGTGGAGAGTCCTGCAGCCGGATCTCCCTCTGGGCAGCAAGCAAAAGCCTCTGACAGGTGCCAATAGATTAGTCCCATGGGACTATTGCATAGCAAATCTCTTGCATTCAGGGCCAGCTTATCAAATTAAGTGTTGAGGCTTGTAGTGAATTAGCAGTGGACTAGTTTTAATCTTAATTTCACAAATGATCTTTTCTTGTCCTTACACAATATATAAAGATATCTGTTTCATATGTGAAAATGCATACCTTGTGTCCATCAAAAGTGCGGTAATTGGTGCTAATGGTTGTTGATGTGAGAGGATAGCTGTCTCTCTCAGCAGTCTTGTGTCCACTCCCTCCACCTAAGCTTTCATCACTCTCTATGTAATCGTCTGGCTAAGTCACCCCTGACTGATTTTATATACAACACCATGGTTGGCACATAGGCCTGGATGCTCTGGAAGCCATCAGCCCGAGCTGTTGACTGCTAGGACTTACACCTGCTGAAAATCATTCATTATTTAGTGAACTCACAAACACTCACACACAGGAAGAGATCTGCATTCCTTCATCAACCACGCATTCTCATCCACATAAACCCTCACAGATGAAATTCAAAAAATGACTTCACCTCAACTCTTTCACCAGCACGCAAACATGCACTTACACACTCACATACACACACTCACATACACACTCTTACTGTGAGTACATTGAGGACAGTGAGAATAAAGAGGAGACAGTCAGTTATCCACACATCTGTGCTGTGAGCTCATAAACTAAAAGGGAAAGGAAAGAGGATAGCTTATCTATGCTATATTTAAAGAGAGAGAGAGAGAGAGAGAGATTCATGTATTGTAACACGCACACAACTGTTCATGGGCAGTAAGCTGAAAGGACCGCCAGAGAATTTTCGACTCCTCACAGTGCCACAGAAGCAGACTGTTTGCTTTAGATATGTGAACTTAACAGGACTAGCGCAGGGCTAATTCTATAAAGACATGCATCGCTTAGAAAGGTTCATTTGATATGTCAAATTCATGAGCGGGAATGTGTGATAGCAGTAGAACATTCTGGACCTCCACGCTTCTGTTCTGGGTGTGAGTGACATGCTGGTCTGTCTCCATGCTGGGCTGTCTCCATGCTGGACTGCTCCCCTCTCGCACAGTGCTTCGTTAAGACAGGACATTCCCCACCTCAGCAGTCTACTCTCCTGGGAATCCCAAGCAATCTCTTGCTGGCCAGACACCTCTGCCCAGCACTCCCCTGCACCTCCTCTTATACTGCTGCCTCCATTCTAATTGGTCTTAATAACAATTTGGCTCTGAGTTAATACTTAGAGCATTAGGACTAAAACAATAAAACCAAAGAATTGCCTCTAATAGGAAACTTTCAGCTCGCAGTGTTTTTATGTGAGACAATGAGGGTCGGACTGGGGTAACTGGACGGGGGAATATTTTGAGGAGAGAATTGGGAATTCATAATAGCTATACATGACTACTGACCAATGAAAACACTGAAGACTGAAATAAATGAACAGGAAATTCTTTACACCAATCCACTTCTGTAAAATGAGAATTCAACTTACATGCTTGGGACTCTTTTTGTTTTAACTCATTAATCACACAGAAATGAACTGTATGGTCACTCTTATTTGTTATTGCTGTTTCCTGGGATACAAGACCAGAATGACTCTCTCTGTGACCCATGGGGTCTTTTCGTGAATGCAGTATGCTAACAAATGAGCAGAGGTCGATCAGTGTCCTGACACTGACACAGGACTTGGAAATTTACACTGGGGCTGGAGCCCAGGGCAAAAGATGTATGTCCAGGGCATCACGTGGGTGCCATGCAGTAGTTTTGAGGAGATGTGAGAGGTGACAGTGAGCTAACGCTGGCGTGGCTGTCAGCTCAACAGTTTGTTTTCTTAAGATCTGTCAGAGGCAAGGTTAACTCAACAAGCCCTGGTTTGCAAATTTGGGTCTTAACACAGCTAGTACTGCAAGAATGCAGAGGACAACAGAGAGAAAATGTAAAGGAAAGTTGAATGTGCACACACACATTCAGAAAACATACCAGAAAAAGACACCAGCTGAACTTGACCTGGCCTCTAGCAGGTCCTACACAGCCCAAACAAAACTCTTATCCTCAGTTGTAACGGTTACCTTTTAATCAGTCTTGGAACTGATCAGTGGTTACTATTGCTAATTGTTGTCTTTTGGAAAGACTTCACTGTTAGGGTTAGAACAAGACCACAGAGGTGAAAAAGTTATTCTCTCTATGTTCACTGTTGATCTCAGATCATTGACAGCCTCATGCCTATCCTTAAAAACTACATCAACCTAGAAACACTACAGTTGACTAACAACGATGTCATCTTTGTTTTATGTGTATATGTGTGCGTATGAGTGCATTTTTATAGGCACATGTAGGCTATGACTATCCATATCTGCACTCAACCAAGACTATTTGCCCTATTTCTGGGTCAAATTTAGTTTTCGAGAAGTGTTTACCCTTTTTAAAATGTTGTTTATGAGCAAAACATTGCTCATAAACAACACTCATACAGTTAAGGCAAGACTTCATTTTGAGAATAGACCTGATTCTACTGGACCTGACTCTACTGGACTTGACTCTACTGACACCTGACTCCACTGGTCTTGACTCTACCGACACCTGACTCTACTGGACTTGACTCTATTGGTCCTGACACTACTGGACCTGACACTACTGTGACCTGACACAACTGGTTCTGACTCTACTGCACCTGACTCTACTGGATCTGAATCTACTGACACCTAACGCTACGGGACTTGACTCAACTTAGAGGAAATTAAAATTTATGACACCCTCCATCTGGAAATCGAAAAGAGTTTATGAAATGGAAATTTGGTCTGTATTTTTGTTTCTGTTAATCATAATAGAGGTGATTCACTCTTTTAATCATTTGTCATCCGATATGTGTTCTGTTCATTATACAGTATATGGGATTTGTATTGAGTCAGGTTACATGAGCTACAGCATAGATAAGCATGATTCACAAACTCTGCATGTGACATCAGTCTTGTTTTCTATAGGTCCACTATCCCCTTGGTTAAACTCAGACTGTCCTGTGTTTGATGGGAGAGGAAATAATCGGGGTAAACAGGAAAAGTCTATCAGAGTAGATTAGTAGCAATTTGACTGAATCAATGTCTAAGAAATTAATCAAGACTAATTTCACTAGCAAGTGCACACAATGACTGACACCGCAAATTAGTGAAAATCTTATCCTTTTAACACATCAGTCTTTCAGTGACCTGAGGCCTAGGTCAAATTTCTTCATGAGGCCTCATGTTCCTAGTTGTAAAATCGGACCCTCTAAGTGTTAGGAATGAAGGTGTTATTTTGGCTACAGCTTTCCTTAAGATGTTGTCCTCTGTGGCTGCTCAGGTGTCAGTGAAGGCAGAAGTTTCCAGTGCTTTGGTCTGATAGGCCCCGTAACACTTGCAACGTGCACGCACACGTCTAGAGAATCGGAAGGAAATTTAGCTCAAGATCTGTGTAAACTAGACTTGGCAACTGTAAGGTGTAGCTAAATTAGCTGTTAGGACCCTTATGTCTCACTCTTGGCAGGCATAAGAGTTAGAGTAGACATTCAGCATATAATTATTTATTCTAATCTTATAATGGACTATAACAAAATTCAGACAAAACAGAATGTTATTTTTCAATGCACATATTATGTTTCCATATCTCTTGTATTGTCATGATTAACAGAGGTTTGGTGTATCACATACAAACAAGAGAAAAGGAGAGAGAGAGGAGAGAGAGAGAGAGTCAATGTGCCAATCAAGTAAGGTGGGCAAAGCCCCTGTGAAGGCTAGATCCCTTTAAAACTCCACTGTGTGGGCTACAGTGGACTTGCTCGCAGTGTGCAAAAGTAAGTCGGTGGTTGGGAGAACTTTTCAAATCTGTTGTTGTCCAAGCAAGGCTGAAAGAGGTAAGCTCTAGTTGAAGTGTGGATTACAAATCAGAGTATTTCTGTTTTCTTGGACGACTAAACTTGACTGATCTAGAGACTGGAGAGAGGGTTAAATCCAGGGACCGTGGAGCGTGCGCGTGGCGTTACCCTTGGGGGTTGAAAATGACAGTTGTGTCCCGGGAGAACCTGGATGAGACTGTGGTTTCTGGCTCCGCTGTTCAAGATGCGAGCGGACGAGGAACGAGCTGAACGGGAATGTAGCGAGAGGGTTGTTATCAACTATCCCGGACTGCGTTTCGAGACCCAGCTCAAAACCTTGGCTCGGTACCCGTCTCTACTTTGCTAGGAGACCCTCGCAAGAGGGTGCGTTTCTTTGATCCCTTGAGAATGAATACTTTTTCGATAGGAATCGGCCCCAGTTTTTGACGCTATCCTTTATTATTATCAGTCAGGTGGGAGGCTTCGCAGACCCATTGATATGTGCCAGTTGAAATATTTTTGGAGGAAATTAAGTTTTTATGAGTTCGACGAGGACGTAATTGAACGTTTTAAAGAGGACGAGGGCATACTAAATGAAGAGGATCGCCCCCTTGCCCTCGAACGAATTTCAACGTCAGGTCTGGTTGCTGTTTGAGTATCCGGACAGCTCTGGGCCGGCCAAAGTTATCGCTATTGTATCGGTTATGATTATCTTGATATCGATCGTTATTTTTTGTTTGGAAACGCTGCCAGAATTCAGAGATGAGAGCCATTTATTCGTATACATCACCATGCATCGAATAGCACAACTGCTGCGAAAAAGGCGAGCCCGTTTACAGATCCATTCTTTTTGCTGGAAACCCTTTGCATCGTGTGGTTTTGCTTTGAAACTGACGTGTGAGGTTTCTGTCATGCCCAAGCAAGACTGCCTTCTATAAAGATATAATGAACACTATTGACATTGTAGCAATTGCGCCTTATTTCATTTACCTTGGGCTTGGAGCTTGCAGAGCACCAAGGAAACATGCAGCAAGCTATGTCTCTGGCGATACTTAGGGTTTATTCGCCTGGTGCGCGTTTCAGGATTTTTCAAACTTTCCAGGCACTCCAAAGGTCTCCAGATCCTCGGGCGGACTCTCCACGCAAGCATGTAGAGAATTAGGGCTGTTGATCTTCTTCCTCGTCATTGAATTATTTTGTTCTCCAGTGCGTTTTTTTCGCCGAAGTCGACGATCCAGAGTCTGGATTCTCAAGCATTCCAGATGCGTTCTGGTGGGCGGTGGTTTCCATGACTACCGTCGGTTACGGTGACATGTGCCCGGTGACTATTGGAGGCAAAATAGTTGGATCAATGTGTGCCATCGCCGGGGTGCTAACTATCGCCCTACCCGTACCTGTAATTGTATCGAATTTCAATTATTTCTATCGCAGGGAAAACGATGAAGAGGACCGCGAACAGTACACACACGTAACTTGTGGTCAATCACTACCTTCATTTGGTGAAAATATCAAGAGTGACAGTAATCCCTCTCTCATCAAAACAGAGTATTCGGATGATAGTGACTTCGATTTATCGATGTATCCCAATTTAAATACTTTTGAGGAATACATGGGGAAGCTGACAGATGTATGAGCGTTACCAACAAGTACTGGATCCTGTACACGTGCGTTTTTGTGAGTATGGTCACGTGAATGCTCAGTTTCCACTTTGTTGAATAATTTCAATGCATTTAGGCTGTGTCGGAATAAACCAAAACTAAAGCCTAAATTATAATCCCAAGGATTTAAACACCTCTAAAACTAGTCTAAGGCTTGCTTCAGCACATATATGCATGAACTGAATCTAACATATAACGAATCACTATACGGTCATATGCGGCTATTATGTCAAGTCAAGAAGGATAGCCCAAAAACGACTACTTTTGTCTCAGTCTCAGTGCTTCATAAACACTAACTTTTCAGTCCGCTGTGGAATTATGACAGTCCCATTTACGATGGCTGGCTGGAGATAATTACGGTACCTGTAAATAATTTAATCAGAAATTACGAATTTAATGCATAAGAAAATCAGATGGCGAGGTTTTACAAGGTCTGTGTGGTTTATAAAACAAAATCGTAATCATGTTTTAGAATCAAGCCAGTCCGACCAGGGAAGTGCACTGTTTCTCACATAACGAAATGCCAAAACTTTCGTCCGCTAGTAATAAACGTTCCTCTTAGAAATCCTTAGAAATCGTCTCTGCTCAGTAATTTATGAGCCAAGAGCGCCACTGTGCGGTCTGACTGTCAGAGGAACTGATGTTATGTGCAAACGGACTAGTAGACGAACTATGTTCTTCTCTATACAGCTAGCGCCCTGTATGGCTAAACCTGTGGTGGCACTAAAATTTGTGTATATATTACAGGATGATCTCTAATGATAGACACGGTTCTTGTCATTTATTGTTTCCTTTTTATCGTCGTTTTATCACCATCATCAACATTTATCATCACTATCAAAAACTCAACCAGAAAGTAAACCAGCTGCACGCAAGATCTAGAGTTGCATTACGCTTGTATTTGAGAAGTGTTTTAAACTGTTTATAAAATGCCTATAAATACTTTGTAAATTACTGTAAATTATGTTGTAATCTATAATTTATTTTATTTATTGTCGTTTAGATAAGCTATGGTTTTGTCTTTCATAACACAATACATGTTTCTGACTTTGTAAACTTTCAAATCTCAGCACCAAATCTAAGTTTGGTATTGACACTCTGAATCATGGTGCCAAAATTTTATCATATATGTATTTTCTAAAAGTGTCAGACAGTCAACATGCACTCTGTAAAGCCAAAGCACATGCTGGGGATAAATCTCCTTTACTCCCACACATTGCTCTCTCCTGCAGATTGTTTTGAAGATTTTTTTAAATGTCCTTGCAGAAATGTCAGCTGAGTTCTGAAGTGGGGCCTCAATATGTTAAGAGACAGTTTTTTTTTTCAGACCAATTTGTCTTATATGGCCTGAATATTACAGTGGGTGCAATCTTCACTCAAATCTCTTATGACAGTTGAAGATTTTTGAACAAGAAAGGGGACAGGATAGTATATTTGTAAATGTGTTCCTTTTTAGTATACAGTAACCACAGTCATCTATTGATTTTAGGTCTGTACTGAATGTTTTTTGTATATAAGTGGCAAAAACGATTTATTTTTCCTTTCCAGGGAGGACATGCCACAGTAATATTGTAAAATGCAAACCAGTTAACATGGGTAATTACTACAAGATTGCCAAAACATTTGCAGCGCCCTGCAGATTAATTTGATCAAAGATGTATATTTTTTTAACAATTTCATTGAACTGTGTAAACATTTTCAGTATTTTTTTATGAATAAATATTTTATCATTTTCATTTCCAACCCTCTAATCTTTTTAAACATTGTTTCACATAGTCATAATGATTGCACATACACAATATTTGGGAGGTGGGAAAAGCTCAGGTCCAGTATGAGCTAATAAACTGGACTGTATATGCACCTGACAGAGACATAATGTAAACTTAATGCTTATCTCTTTATGAGCATTACAGCATGATGTAGAATTGAAAGCTTTCACAGGGACAAGTGCTTAACTACTACATGATTAAGTAGTACAACACTAGTGAAATAATTCCCATGATATTTAAAGGTGTTGGAAGAGCTTGTTCACATTGACATCCATACTGCACTAACAGTTGTGTGTAATCTGCTTCGTTGAAAGAATGATTTGAATCAGGGATAATGACTCTCTAGGTCTATTGTGTGTGACTATTTTCATTGTTTTGGGTTCACTGGTACACTGCTCAGGGCTAACAGAGAGTAACAGTAAGAGCTAAACTTTGCTACTCATGCTCTTAGAGGACGAGAACTGAATCCTAGGACCATAGCTAAGCTGAATGTTTGGAAAGAGCATGGACTAAGCATTCTACTCTCATTATACTCTCTTTTAGCGTGGCTCGATGTAGTGGTAATTTAGATAGCTATGCACATTTGTGGTAAGGTACAGTAGCTTTCCACTGAAGACTGGCAATGATGCTATGCATTCGAATTACAGAGTCTGCACTATGGAATAGATACCGAAGTGCCATTAACAGCAATGTTTGTTGTAACGTGCAAATCCTTTAATGAGAAAATTTTCCGGGGTACAATTACATTTGAGGATTGATCTTCTTCTCCAACTAAAGTGAGCGAGACCTTTTTTTTTTAAATTTTATTTCCACTTAATTTTGTATTACTATCTGTTCCATACTTTTTCGAACTCGGCGTGAACGTTCTAATCGCTGTCCGTGGTCCTGATAATCCCAGTCTAACATAGGATTCGTCCAGATAGAGACGCATCGTTTGATAGTGGAATCGTGTGCTATATAAGAAGAGTGGCTGATTATTTCTCTAATTATGGCAGACATTGAATCCCCTAGTGTGCGGTTGTTTCAAGTTAAACACTCTGTGATTGTAGCAACATTACAAATATCAATCGACAAAACAACAAAAATAGAGCACATGACAAACGAATTTGGTCGGTTTTGCTGAATTGAATCATCCGTCTCTGTGCTATCACATAACATATTTTACATTTCTCTTCACGTCTTAAAAAATTCAGTTTTTTATGACAGAGGCACATGGGGTAGGCAAGGCAGCTCCCTGAATTACTGGTCTAAAGAAACAGTTAATGGTTCCATCACATCAGCCCCAGACGGATCAACCACTGCGCCGATGTTGGCACATGAATGCTCTTGTTTTGTGGTGAGGAAAGCACTTGTCGGCTAACGTGCGTTAGTACAGCCGGTCTGCTCATTTGCGTCGTAACCCCTCCCCCAATCGGCCTCCTCTGGCTCTCCTACTGTCCCGTCCCACCCCCCTCCCCGTCACTTCACATGTGCAATACAGTACAACAATATGCTAGGCATTAATAAGGAATTGTTCTCTCCCCTTCATTGATTTCTCCTTTTAAGCACATTTCACCTCCCTTCCTTTATCAGTGCATCCAGGTAAAACAAGTATCTGGTCATGCTGTCTACTCTTAAAAGGAATTTTTTGCTGATGCGGTAATGTCTGGAAATGGCAGGGGTTCGCTTATGGGCCCTTAATGTATCTTCCCCCTGAGCTGCAGCATTAGAATTTCTCATGCGGTATAAGCCATTCACAACCGATGCTCGGTAGCACCAGCAGGACTAGATGCTGCAGCTTCGTGTTGTTTTCCTTATCTTTCAAATCTACTTTCTCTTCACTGATGTATTTTCAGCATGAATCTATATCGCGCGTCGGGAGATTTTGTTATTCAGCGTGATCAAGATTTGAAGCTTTGTTTGTTCTGCAGTAAAGTCGTGGGACTCGATATTGAATAATGGTTTACGAAGACTGCTTCCGTACAGAGATACGCGAATTCGATAAGATGTAAAAGTACACATCAAAACACGGACAAGAGTGATTCGCCGTCAGATGACCGTGCATACGGTCAAGACGCCATCTCCATCAGTCTCCTTAAAGATTTACTTGAGGTAAGAATGAAAACATACACACGTGAACTTAGGTTATTACGCTCATTATTAGTTGTTACCAACCACTCTACTATTTATACTGTATACTGTATTCTCACCGCTTTTATTTTTTATTCCTATCCAGGGTTCCGAAAAAAATAGCGTGTTAGTTGGTTACGACTAGTATTAGAAAAATTGATATGCAGTGGTAGACAAAACTGACATTGTCTTGTCAAATATTTGTCATGTGTAACACAATGTTCATCAGCTAATCTGTGTAGCTCTCTGGGTTCAACAATTAAATAGCCCAACTACGTACTGATAATAATTAAATAAATAAATAGAGTGATAAATTGCTGAGCTGGCAAATATCTCCGCTGTTCGAACCATTTTTTTTTCTGACTGGATGACAGAGGCAAGCAGTAGCGGATGCAGCGAAAAGGAGCAATGGTCGAGTCAGCGAGAACCGCAGGGAGGGAGCACCTGACGAAAAGCAAGCTATCCCCGCCCGGGGACCTGTGACAGCTCAAAACGGGAGAGGTATCGGAGCTCGAAAGAAATTTCAAACAAAAATTGGATGTCTATTCAATCAACTTAACCCGCAATCCCGCAACTCTGCAGTGACAGACTCCGACCTGCAGGATGACTGTAGTGGCCCGGAGGCTTAAATGGATGAGACCTCAGCCGCTAACGGGGCACCCACAGGACACGTACCCCCCGGATCCATCGATGACATGAATGCTGTGAAAGGGTTGTTCATTTATATTGCTGGTCTTCGCTCGAAACCAGCTCAAAACTCTCGCTCAGTTCCAGAGACTCTGTTAGGTAACCCCAAGAAAGGATGCAGGTACTTTGATCCCCTGAGAAACGAGTACTTCCTTTGATAGATAATCGTCCTAGTTTTGACGCTATCCTCTACTACTATCAGTCCGGGGGACGACTTAGGAGGCACAGTGAACGTCCCATTGGACATGTTCTCCGAAGAAATTAAGTTCTATGAACTCGGGGTAGAGGCGATGGAGAAATTTCGCGAGGATTGAGGGTTTTATCCGAGAAGAAGAGCGCCCTTTGCCAGAACGGGAGTTCCCAACGTCAATTTGGCTTCTTTTCGCTAGCACCCATGAGAGCTCCGGGCCAGCTAGAGGAATTGCCATAGTGTCTTGTTATGGTCATTCTGATCTCCATTGTGATTTTCTGTTTGGAGACTTTACCTGAGATGAAGGAAGACCCAGTAAGGGCGGATAGAGACAATTAGGGAATAGCACCTTCTATTACCATAACCAAATGTTCTGGCTGATCCGTTCTTCATCGTAGAGACGCTCTGTATCATATGGTTCTCATTTGAACTGATAGTGCGGTTCTTAGCGTGCCCAAGTAAGGCAGCCCTTCTTTAAAAACATGATGAAACACTATCGATATAGTAGCCATTATCCCGTACTTCATAACATGGGCACAGAGTTGGCAGCAGACGCAGAGAACAAGGAGGGGAAAGGCGAGACAGGCAACATCTCTGGCCATTCTCAGGGTGATTCGCTCTGGTCAGAGTGTTTAGGATCTTTAAACTGTCAAGGCACTCTAAGGGCCCCTGCAAATTTTAGGGCAAACCCTAAAAGCCAGCATGCGGGAGCTTGGGTTGTTGATCTTCTTCCTCTTCTATACGGCGTCAATCTTGCTCTCTCAAGTGCAGTGTACTTTGCGGAGGCGAGGAAAAGCAGTCGTACTTCAGCAGCATACCAGACGCGTTCTGGTGGGCCGTTGTATCCATGACAAACTGTGGGCTACGGAGACATGGTCCCTGCTAACCATTGGGGGAAAGATTGTGGGCTCTTTGTGTGCTATAGCTGGTGTGCTGACCATTGCGCCTTCCAGTGCGGTCATCGTGCTTCCAACTTCAACTATTTCTACCATAGGGAGACAGAGGGAGAAGAGCAGGCCCCAGCTCCCTCAAGTCAGCTAATCCCAACATTGCGTCTGACTCAAACTCTAGTCGCCGCAGTTCCTCGACCGTTAGCAAGTCAGAGTACATGGAGATCGATGGAGACATAAACAATAGAATAGACAATATTAGAGACGCTAATCTCAGAACTGGCAATTGCACTATGAGCTAATCAAAACTGTGTAAACAAAAGTAACTGCTAACTAGACGATGTAAAGTGAGGGGTGTGTAGTAGGCTATGGGACTTCGAGAGAGTCAGGCAAATACTAAATATCATCTTGAATGCTTCATTTACCTCCCTAGTGTGCCCGTGCATTGCGAATACCATACTCCGCATATTAAGGAATAAGACAAAAATAAGACTCTAGAATAAGTGCCAGTTAAATAGTTAGTACATTATTTTTCATCTGGATTCCTTCAAATAAGCAAGAAAAAAATCTCTAGGTTAACTGACAAACCCGCGCGCACTTACAAATTGTCTGCAAGCGCACATGAAGACTCTCGATGATTGTCTGTGAGGCAGCAAAGGCTTATGCATGGATTACAGATTACCTGTCAGCAAATTGCACAGTGATCCCTGAAAAAATGCATTAAAGTTTTCTCAGTTCTGCAGAGATGAGCAGGAAACGTCTGCAGAGTTTGGTCTACGCACGCACTAAGTGGTCCTCCTAACAGCGTGTAGGATCTATTGACCAGCAAACGCACCTTACTCGAACAAGACTGACTCCTGCTGGGATGCTTTGTAAGGACAAAGCCGTCACCTCATGGGACATCCGCAATGCTGCGATTTTTCCCAGCAGATGCTGCTAATTAAGATATCACCACATGTGATTAAATGCCATGCCCTTTAGATGCAAGACAGCACAAACGACGAGAAAAAGCGCTACATATTACGCATTGTTTAGATTATCATCATTTTTGATCTTGGCTGCATGAGACTATCTCCTAAACCAATGGAATTGTTTTTTGTTCTTTTGTTTTGTTTTGATGTTCTTCTTCATTCGTTTCCTCTCATTCGACCCTCATGGAAAGTGAGCTGGCTTCATTATGATTTGAAGTGTTTATTATTTAGGAATATTTAAGACCCGAATGTTAACCTTAATGGGAATCGAGTCTAAATGAGATCATAGCATGCCAAAATAACCTGCATTATGGCCTATTCAACTAAGGTACCGCGTATCCTAGTATAGATAATGCATGACATGACTATTATGCAGCTTGCTGTGATTAAGACACTTCCTACAGGTTGTCATTGTTACTGTCAGGGAACTAGGGACTTTGAATCCTGAAATTTTCTGAAATGCAACAAGAAAATATATGCAAGCCCGCACAGGGATGCAGACTTTCTAAATTAAGAAGAAAAAAAGTAGCTAAAGAAGATGAGAGAAAAAGAATTAAAAGTACTATACTCATACTCAGCACATATTAAAAAAAAAAATCAGTGTAACTTCAATAGTGCAGTGCATGGGTCTTCTCTAAACAAGAAAATTAAAGGTAAACATTGATTCATGCTGACCATTTCTGCAATCAAACTTTGCAAATATCATGGATCTTCAAAGTATCAAAGCAACTTAATTTACTCCAACCTACCCCAAGCGAGAATTATAGAGCAGAATGACTCACTCACTTTGGTGCTAGTGCCTCTTAACCTTCAGATGAACAAGACAGGGTAAATGTGCCTCTGTAGAAGGACGGTCTTAATGGAATGTCAGGCAGAGAGGAGCACAGCCTTACTCTCAGTGTTGTTCTATGATGGATGTATTTGGGAGCTGTTATTTAAGAGCTCTGAGCAGGGGTTAGAAAAACCATCGTGACACGTGGGTGTAACGCACAAGTCCGTCTTTTCATGTTGTCATTGCACTTACTGTCAGATAAAATGGTGAATTTGGGCTGAGGCTTTAAGGACTAAAGAGAACATAAATAAGGAAAATCTGGAGCTTTGAATCTGCCTCGTGTTGTAATATTAATTTGTGTTTGTGCTATATGAAGTCTACCTCAGTGAGGTCACTACACAAGCTTGCATACAGAGCCCCTCCCCTATGCAAAGCACCACTCAAACAGAAAATGGCCAGTCTCATTTATCTAAATTGTTTAAACTCAGACTAACCCAAAAAGTAGTCTTTATGGAAGTACTTCAAGCAAATCCCCCCCTTCTCTGGCCCACCCAGCAAAGCACCACGCCCCCAGCAATGTACAATCAAGAGTCTTCCTTTTCTTTGGATTTGAGTTGGTTTTAGTTTCACTCTTGAGAGGTTGAATGATGAATTCTGCTGTGGCGATTTTCCACACTAAGGCTCCTGTAGTAACACTAGGGTTTCAGGTATTACCAACTATGTCCATCCAGCCAGAAGCTCAAATATGTCTTCCAGGATCTATTTTTATAGGTGTCAAAGTCTCTCGTCTCATGCCATCTCTGTCACGCAACCTTGAAATCTGTGGTCTCAATCCAATCTTTGACAAGCTTACATAGCGTGTAATTTGTGAACTACCATATCCTCTGTGTCTTTCATGTTGTGGAGGGCGGAGTGCATCATGTTTGACAGGACAGTGTTAGGAAGTATCCAGAAAAACTGGAGCCTCATGGCAGTTATGTGATTTTAAAGTTGATGTAGGGGTCTAGATATCTTAATACAATAAACTGACAATACTGGCTTCATACAAACAGTGTTGGCATACATTTAAAAGGGGACTGAAAGGCTATAGGATAAAGCATGTGTTGTTAGGATGTAGTGTCCTCACAGCAAGAAATGATGTCTGATTGTGAGATAAAGATTTATACTTGCCAAACGTATAGCTTGTCTCCTCTAGCAGTTTAACTGTCAAAAAAGGTCTTCAGCTCTGGTTTGGATTGCTGAAGTACAAGCAGTAATACTACTACTACTAATAATAATAACAATAATAATAATGAAAGATAGATTTAAGTCACAGGGCAATCTAATGAATTACATTCACCTAGAAGAAAAATATTGCTACCTGGTCTGTGAAGAATTCAAAAACGACCACCTGCTTAGCAAAGACATTGTTATGAATGTCCACAGCTCACAAACACCAGTTTGGAGCAAAGCTAGGTAGAGTGACTGTATTACAGCAATCTAATCATGATGAACAGTGTTAAAGACAAATTCAGTAACCTGCCCAAGTAAACAAAGTGAGAAAAGATACAGCAACTCTGAAGGTCAATGATGAACCAGTCTACTGGCTTGGACAAGGCTATTTGTAATTGAAGTACAAAAACTAAATTTAGCATCTATGTATTTTCATTATACTGAGCTTGAAAGATCTGCTTTGAAATATCATCCCCATGTAACTCCACAGTAGCAAGATAGGTTGCAAACTAAGCTAAAATACTGGAATTTTTTATATCATATAAGTAAGAGAATCAGCTCTAGCCCCAGCTTTAGTCCAGTATTATGATATTAGCTTTAGACAAAATATTAGACAGGTCCACTTCAATCTTGTATGACTGGTCTATGCAGTCCTGTTCATGTATGGTGCTAAGCCAAAAAAGATCAAATTAAATGTATATGGCAGTAGTAGAGATAGCAGTATATGAAATACAGAATACACCTTTATAGAAATTAGACTCATCTATTTTCACAAGGTTCTCTGCAAACTGAACTCCTCTATAAGGGCTGTGAGAATGTGACCTACTGACTTTGTCGTAATCAGCTAAGAACAGGACACACATTAATTCTTTTCTGCATTATCGCCAATGTTTTTAGTCCAGTGACATAGTCCTTGTATGTGAGCCACCATGGGTGGAGACTTTTGATAAAGACATAGGTCACTTACAGACATTAATGAAGAGACAGTTGCTTCATTTCTGAATATGAATCATTTCTGGGTCATCTCCTTTATTCCCTAAGTGGTGACTGATGTCACCTGAAAGCTCTGGGTTTGTTGAGAGGCAGAGGATAATCATAAAATCTTTTTAATTTTGCATTCATTAGCTTTACTGAGCATCATTTTCAGTGTGTCATTAAGAACAAATCAGATCACTAACATTACACCATAGACGCTCACTCAACTTTTCAAATGATCTTGTACATAAAATTACAATGTGAACACATTTGGAATGTCACACTAGAGCATATGTCTGCTATTCATCATTGTGCTGGGATAGAGGAAACGAAGTGAGTGTCAAACTGAAGGTGAGCGCCATGGCATGTACAGAAGGTGTGGCCTTTAGAGGGTGCTGCAGTGTCGGGTTTCTCATTTTGCTGTTGGTGTTTTGATTTGAATGACATTGTTCTGTTGCGTGGCATTGCTCTGACTGTGCTGTGAGAGAACCCATGCCTGTGACTGAACTATAGTAGACTCACAGTGAGTCCCTATGAAAAGCCATGAAAATGATTAAGAAAGATGACCACTAATATAATCAATATGATTGGATAAAGTGGAAGGAAACATCATTAGCATCTGTTTGTTGTATTTATTCACTCTATGATCAGCTCAGTAGTACACTGTCAAAGTCTTTGTGGCTGAATGAACCTGTAAAGACAGATTATCTCAACAGCAACCTGCTGACAGCAGAACTGCATGGTCGCTGCTCGGCTGCATGATCCTGGCCTTTCAACATTAAACATCAACTAGATCTTATCTGCATTGTTTTTAATGCCCTTGCTCTCATCCAAAACTAAATTGTTTTAAGCCATTTCCTCTTGATGTTCATTTTTTCTTTTCTATTTACTCTTCCCAAGGACAGATTTTCTTGTTTACAGTCACTTCAGTCAAATTTTGATTTGGAGATGGGACATTTTTTTCAACTATACTTCTCATCAGTAAGAACGCCTGTGTGTCCTCGTGAACCAGTACAGAGCATCAGCTATGTGGACAGCGGTGAAAGATGACATTGTATTGGTTGTAAGGAATTCAGACAAAACCAAATCCCTGCTGAGGAGGCTCATGTGCATGTGGAGTGGGACCTTTGGACACCGAGTCTGAACCACGTCAGCCTGATGTTCATTTTTAGACTAAGGCATGGTTATGTCTCACATTTCACTCCCTGTACAGTCAACCAATAACTCATGCTGTCTTATGTTATTAGTTCTGTTTTGTTTTTTATACAAAGATCATACCACAGTACAATTCTGTCAGATTTTGACAAGGCATGATCGGCGATTTATGCAAGGGTATTTTTTCTTTTATGGTCATTTATGTTTTGATTATCTGTTTGGTTCAATAAATTTTGAAGGATCTGATGTGTGTTTTGTGTTGTCGTTGTAAGGTAAACATCCAGCCGAGTTAGACCGGCCTCCACGAGATTTAACCATCACTTTAAAGTAATGTACACAGCTACAGGCTCCCTCACACATCTCCCTCTGTGAACACAGCCACACAGTCCACACTGCTGCTTCACATAGTCTACATTTCATTCAGTCACATGTCTTTCCATGGATGATTCTCTCACTAAAGTAATGCAGCATTGCCCATGCAAACACTGAGGATTAGGAAACTCTACACCTGACTGTACTTAAGTGATAGATACTGTATCTCATCAGTCCCGCCTCTCTTCCTTTCTCTCTCATTCTGTGTGTTAATTCTGTGTGTACATGTACACCTGCAGGTAGGTGTGTTAAGACCACTCCATCTTTTTTGAACATAGCTTGTTCCCTTTCCTTTCTTGTCCGCTGCATAAGGCCCAGGAGTTGCTGTGCTGCTCTGCAGCCTGCGGGTCAGTAAATCCCCAGGTCTACATTAAGATACGTTTTCTAAGCCAGGGAGATCCTTTGAAGGCATGCCAGGAAAAAAGGCCTTTAATGTTAGCAGCTAACAAATGACTTTGCTAAGTGACACTGGACATTGGATCTGAGCCAAATTTTTTGGTCATAATCAATGAAACTAGAGCTGTACACTTCCATCCATCAGAGGGTCTGGGACTGAATGAGAGATGTGGACATTGTGCTAACACCTGGTTTTCCTTGATGCTCAGAGGTTGGGATTTGGCCATGAGTGAATCTCAAATCTCACAGTAAGAACCCACAAGGACATGGACAAGAACTAAACACACAATTCAACATCTTACAAAGGTTATGTCACTGTCCAGACATGAGCCACACTGTAAAGCCTGTGATTGTGAAGCGAGGAGTGGGGTCCATATGTTCACACTGCGGGACACTGTGCATCTGCAGATATTTTGTATGGAGTCATGACACCTCCCAGTGTGTGCACCAGCCTCACAAAACACCACAGTGAAAAATGGCTCAAAGTTGTCTCCCGTGCAAGTGTGCGCACAAATAAATGAAAATTAAGATGCCAATAATTATCACAAATTAATCTATCATCTGAGATATTCATAATTCAATCCATATCACTAAATTCTTAACTGAGAAAAATAGTTTCCATATACTGCAAAATTACAATGTAGTTCAGTACTGTATTGTACTGATGTATACAGCTGAATTTTGGTCTTTTTTCTTTTTTTAAGCTTTTAACACTTCTTTCTGTCAGGGCCATAAGGGAGGCCTTTACAGAAAGAAGGGCCCCCTTATGGCCCTAACCCTCTCTGCTCTGACATGAGCTTTTCCTGTCACTACTGAAGTGTGTTCATTAACAATTCTGCCAAGATCATGTCATCATGGATCTCACCCCAGCCACTTCAATGAGCTTTAGTCATTCTTCTTAAAACACTCAAAGTTCAGAACAAAGGAAACAGAGAGAGAGAGAGAGCATGAGAAAACACACGAGAGAAAGAGAAATCAAAGTGAAGTAAAGGACAGTCTCATGGGACTTTGCTTTTCCCCTGACTCAGGCCACTCGCATGCTCATTGTTCCTGATCGATCTCTTAAAGACAGGCACTCACCTCGCCCGCTTTTATTCTGAAACACCGTACAGTTTCTGATGACATCATCCAGAATGCTTATGAAGGCCCAAAAACAGCTACCTGATCACGTCAACATCTGAAAACAAACGCCGAGTCAAATTTAACAACACATTTTTCACACATGCATCCATGTCTTTCTCCCTCCATCCACCCATCTTTGCATCCCATCCATCAATCAAACTCTACATGCGTCTTGTCATTCCTCCCTCTGGCCCTCTATTCTGTAGACTTCCTCTGTGCATTAAGTCCATAATGCTCCCGTCAGCTCTGTTTAATTATTAAGAACACATCCATCCTTCCATTCATTTTGTGGATGAATGGATGAATGCTCTCTGTCAAACTAAGGCCACCGAGAATCAGTGTCTCTGTGTCCACATCTCCACATTTTTATAACACTGAGCACAAATGGACTGAAATTCTGAGACAAAAAAAACACTGAACACAAATATATAAGAAATGCAACTCATAAAAACATGATATTTAAATTGCTTACATTTATTGTTGCACACTTTAAATGTTTACATCATTTCTCCCTAAAGGTTGCACTGTAAGAAACCCTTTATCATAATCAAAATGGGAGATAAAACATCTACAGATTTCACTTAAATGTCCTCAAACAAGGATTTGGTCAGGCAAAAATTCATTTAATAAAAAATTCAACCCAAACAAGTCTCTCTATTGTCCAGATCATTAACTAACCCAAACAAACTCTCTCCTGACCAGTCATTAACTTAACCCAAACAACCTCTCTCCTGACCAGTCATTAACTAACCCAAACAAACCTCTCTCCTGACCAGTCAGACAGCTCCTGCATGGACCCCCCCCCCCCATCAGAGTCCCCGATAATGAGCGTGCCACTGGTCTGTGTGAACTGCATGCCTCTGTTCTCTGGCAACCTGAACTCTGCCTCTCCATCGATTCTGCATCAGATGTTATTTCCTCAGTTTGCACAATTTCCAGAAGTCCTTGAGCTCCTGTGCAGGAGAATGCATTTACAGTGTTTTTCAGCAGAGTGGCAGTTTGCAGCACAGAGGGCAAAGATTCATAAAAATGATTATAAAGTTTGGCTTAGCAAATATGCCCTCAGCAAAACTGCAGCCGTGCAGGAGAATATTAATATATATATATAATATTATATTTGCTTTCCAGAATCCCTTAGTTGCTGTAAGCTACTGTGAGGCTGATTAACAAAGCAAACGTGTTTGTGCTGGAGGAAACACAGCCCTGAGGTGTTAAGGAGTCCGCTGTGTGGTGCGGTGTGGTTCTGAGGTGGTAAGAAGTCCATGGTGCAGTTCTGGAGAACCGCAGAATCTCTGAGGAGAAGTCAAGGACAACCAGGTCACAAAGCCCCGCAGCCTCCCTCTGACTCCTGCAGTCCTCTGTCAAACACAGAATTCAGCAGTTTAGGAGTGTGCGTGTGTGCGTGCGTGCGTGTGCGCGTGCCTGTGTGTGTGTGTGTGTGTGTGTGTTTGCACATATGCGAGTGTCTTTTCACTTCACAATTCCCAATCTGTTATAGAACAAATAGTCTTTTATTGTAGTGGCACTGTTTCCAACAATGGTCATAAAAGACATGCTAAGCTATGCTGTGTTTGTGTGTGTGTGTGTGTGTATCCGTGTAGGCATGTGTACGTAGTGTGTTTGCCTGAGAGAAAGAAAGAGAAAAAAATGCCCAGTCTATCTATCTATCTATCTATCTATCTATCTATATATGTCTGTTTGTCTCTCTATCTATCTATCTACCTCCTAACCCTCCTTCCCTGTGTTGCTGACTCACTGTCAGTGGCCAAGAATATGCTGTCTGCCTGCATTACTCACACACTCACCTTCCTCTGTTTGAGCTGCCTCAGCACCTGAGAGAGCCAAGCCATGATGGCTGAGTGGTGAGGAGCTGCGTCTCCCTGTGCAGACCGGATCAAACTACACGCTGGGCCTCTGCAAGTCTGCAACACATATGTCTTCAAACACAAGCTCTTCACTATCTGAGTTCATTAGTTTTCACTGAAAAAGGTAGGCAGTGCTTAAGCTGTTTGCCCATGGATGATGATTTTGGGCAAATGATTCATTTTGTTAAATAAATAGATAAATAAATTAATAAATAAACAAACAAATAAATAAATAGTGAAATTCACAATTTACTTGCAAGGAAATAGGAATCTTGGACATCTGTGCAGGACCTGCAACCAAAACTGTGTGTATCCAATAGTCATCTTCAACACAAATGTCATTCCACTTTCACAGTCATGAGTAACTGAACTAGAGTTTGTGGTTAGCTGATCTCAGTGCATGTACAGTACATTAATGTAAATGGTAGCTGCTGCCACCTTGTGGAATATATGGGTTCTATAAAAAAATTAAGGGAGAGGTATCAGTTCACACACATATATATGTATATGGATGTATGTATATGACAAATAGTTTGCTGAATATCACCATATAAACTAGTGATATCAAAGATGTAATATAAATGTACATATTTTGTTGAAACGTGTTGAAACATTTCACAGAATTTACATATATATATTGCTGTTTGTTTATTTGTGTGTGTGTTTGTTTGTTTCTTGTGTAGTAATTCCATTCAAAAAATATAGTGACAACCCACTCAGCAGCGTGTGACCAGGATGGAGCTGGTTGCCACAAACTGACAGTGTCTTTGGAGGTCAATAACGCTGAGGCACATTATAAGGATAAAAGTCAACCATTTCTAACCAAGACCGACAGCTTTCTATGTTCACAAGATTCACTCAGAAATACAAACAGGTTTTTAAAATTGTGAAGGCCAGTCACAGCCCCAGAACATGCAAGACCGGTAGATTTATATCAGCTTTTTGTTGTTGTTGTTGTTGTCGTTGTTGTTGTTGTTGTCATCATCGTTGTGGTTGTTGCTGTTTACTTGCACTGCAAAACAATGCATGTTCACAATAAAAAAAATCTCTCTCTTGCTGGTGAATAACTGTGAGAAGCAGGAAAAGATTTCTGATCAACATGTAAACCTAAGCATGCACTGTGGTCACACACATTAAGTTTTGTTTCTCAGACTATTCTCAAGGGTATGCCTAAACAATAAGCATTAATTTAATTACAGCATCTCAACTATTCCTCTATGATAAACTGACAAACAAGCTAGAGAAAAATAACACTGAGTTCTTAACCACAGTAAATTTCAGAGACACTTCGAAATTAAGTATTTTGATCCAAATATTTACATAAGAGAGGTGAAAAATCAAAATCTTCATTTAGCATTAAGGTTTCATAGTTGTGCTGGGCCAATAAAACCTAATCATATATGTATTCGTACGATTACAATTACACTACTAATTATAATAGTGCCCAAAGTCCTCAATGCAAAATGGCATGTTGAATTACGTGAACTAAATAAAAACATATCGCAATAACAATGCCTGAATTTTTCTGCATTGCAATTTGATACAAACTGGAAAAAAATCCCATATCATTTACAGCTATGCGTAGTAGGTCTGCCCCGATTCGATCTCAAAGATCTGCATCGAGGCCGATCAACGCATTTTTAACTGATCAGTATCGGCTTTACTGAGCGCCATCCTAAGCCCGATCCTTTGTTTTACGTCAGATGTCACGCAGGTGTCGTAAACGGAGAGCATAATATGTGGCAGGACGACGCTAAAATATCTGCAGTGTGGATATGTTTTAAATTGGGAAACGAAGCAGTCCAATAGCCACTTGTAATGTTTGCAATGCGAAACACAGAGCTGCGTTCAATAGGCTACTACACACCTTTGATACTCACTATCTGAGCCGCTTATCCAAATCAGGGTCGCAGTAGGACCAGACGTATCCCAGCGATCATTAGGGCGAAATGTAGGGAAACCTTTGGAAACCCTGACAGGGCAGGACACACAGATAACACACTCATATTCATACCCGGGGCAATTTAGCGTCTCTAAATCACGTAACCTGCATGTGCTTGGACTGTGGGAGGCAATCGGAGCTCCGGGAGGAAACCCACGTAGACACGGGGAGAACATGCGAACTCCACACAGAAAGGACCCCTGATCTTGCTGTGAGCCGTCAGCGGTACCCACTGCGCCACCGTGCCACCCCACTTTGATACGGCATGTAAAAATTAAACACTCAACGGAATACAGTGAGTTCACTCAGGTAAGTTGTAACACAGGTGAAGGCTGCTCCGAAGCAACATACACTGGAGGATATACTTTTAAAAGGAAAGAGAAATTTCTTCGAGACAGCGACAGGGCCAAAAAGATTACCGAGAGGGTAACTGAATTAATTGAACTGAAACTGAATTTGGATGACCAGCCCATGTAGTAGCGAATACAGAGGTGCGTTCAAATTCGGCAAATTGAGGCTTTCTGAGGTTTCTTTTAATTTTTAAATTTGAACGTTTTTTAGGTCAGCATTCTCCGACGACATTAATCCTCAAGGCTTCTAATAATAACCAAGGTATCATTTCAAAATTGAATCACCTAACGCTTTAGCTGCATGAGATGTAGCCTATGCGAGTTAGCCTAAAACTAACGACCACAGAGAGCAATACAGTCGCTTAATTAACGCTAAGGATTGATAACGATAGCATACAATAAAACAGGTTTTCAGAAAAACTATCACCGTAACTGACAGACAATCTAACCATTTGAATTACTGTAAGATGAAATAAAATCGAACACTTCCGTATATTTTCTAGTATAACTCAGACAGTATGCCTTAACCCTCTCGACACTGCATTTCACTCTGCTCTACAATAAGGTTTAGTTTTTTATTTTGTAAAATAAAAAACGTAATAAAAAAAAATTAAAGAACCGCTTGGCAGCAGGCAATTTTTTTCTTGATGCATTTGCTATTCAGTCGTCAAGCATATGCATTGAATTGATTTTAATAACTTTAATGTACTTGAACTGTGCACTGTGCAACTTTACTACCTGGGAAAATACAAGTCCAGAATCTTAAGAGCGAAGGGTGTGAGGTGGGTTATAGGGTGTAATTAAGTCAGACATGTAGGAAGGCACAAGACCATGTAAAATTTTATGTTAAGAGGACCTTAAAATCTGCCCTTGCATGAACTGGGAGCCAATGAAGGGAAGCCAGAACAGGGGTAATGTGATCAAACTTCCTCGTTCTGGTCAGAATTCTAGCAGCAGCATTCTGGACCAGCTGAAGACTATGGCTACTAGAGGCAGGCAGGGCCAGAGTAAAGAACATTTGCAGTAATTGAGGCGAGACGTGACAAATGCGTGAACAATGGTTTCTGCATCAGCCATACTTAGAAAGGGTCTAATTTTAGCAATGTTACGGAGGTGATAAAAGGCAGTTTTGGTTGTGTTCTTGATATGAGTGACTAGCAAGAGACTTGAGTCAAAATCTAGCAAGAATAACAGAAATTCAGAAAACTCATCTAGAAATTGACTATAGGGCCCAAGGGGACAATAGAGCACTGCTATGAGAAATTGTAACCCAGTAACGGGTCAAACTAAACTCCCAAATACGGTCTTCATGGTTAAATGAAACGCAGCAGTCAAGATGGTCAGTTACACAAATAGATTTATTAAAATACAATACATTTATTATTGTTAGTCACAAATACTTTTATAAGACATTAAAAACAACCAAGCATGGAAGGAACAAGGAGACAGACACACCAGGCAGCACACTAGGACACAGTAGGGGAACGATAAGTGAGGGTGAGAGAGAAAGGAAACAAAAAGCAACTAACTTACCACACCACCACACACGATCAAACATGATACCTTGTGACTCACTACAGACCCCTGCTTCCAGATCAGTGAGGTATTAAAGTGCGACACACGTGCGCCCCACGATGCTGCCTGGAGGGAAGAAATAAGAGACAGACTCCGACACAGGGGAAACCAGACATTAATAACAGTCGTCAAAACTAAACATTTACACACCATAATTTTTATCAACAAGATTGATTAAAACAACTAAAGTAGACAACAATCAGTGCTATGACGACCTGCTGCGACAGACCATAGACTCAGTGACATGCTGACCATGCAGGGCCATCCATCCAGCAGACCACAAGCTACCGCATTCCTACAAAACACCACCTACATATTAACCACGCATCACAACAAGAGTCAGAGTATTAAAAAACACACACACCCACCCCTTCCAAAACACCACTCACCTCGCTCAGCCCAAATTCCAAACTAAAACCACAGCAACAATGTAAAAGGAAACCTGAAGTGGGTGCCTTCCACACCTCTCTTATAGAGTTCACCAAATTAGTCTAAATTGGAAGCATCACGTTATTTTTCCCCTGGGTCCTAATGACCCCTTACAAAAATATGAGGCAGTACCATATTGCTTCACGGAGAGCAACTCAAAGGAGTCAAATTAAGGTAAACTAAGGGTGTTAGGAGTAAATTTAGTATTATAGATTAGAGCTGCACCCCCACCTTTCTTTGCTGCCCTAGCAGCACAGGAAAAGGAAGAGTTAGGGCAGGCATTGGCAAAGCACGGCCCGAGGGCCATATACGGCCCGTTAGTCTTTTTAATCTGGCCCGCCGAATTTGTCCAAATTATATTATTGATGGAGCACTCTCTACTTCACTTCTTCACTTTCCCCTTTGAGCCCTTCTGTAAAAATGAGCTGACAAAAGAAAAGAAAAGTGGACAGTGAGCGCCAAGTGTTTAATAAGGAGTGGACAACAAAATATTTTTTCACTGAAGTCCGATCAACGGCTGTATGTCTGATATGCCAAGAAACTGTGGGGGAGAATTCTCAGCCTGGGCCAGATATAGCTAAGATTCTAACCACACTGTTCACTTACATTCAAAATAAACAATCAAAGTCTTCAGAGTCTGATGCAGTATGCGTTTATTGCAGCATACAACAAACGGAGCCAGTCCGGGAGTGGCTGACGCATTCTCACAAAACATGGATTCTTATACATTTTCTCTCCAAAAAATAGATACACGTTACCTCATCTCTTTGTAGTGGGGTGCCTCTGCCGGCCCAGCCTCACAGATTTCCTCTCAACTCTGATTTACGTCACATCATTATTTCTTATTTTCCTTTTACATCTAGCATACATTGTCACCAATATTTACTGCCCTGCTCATTTACCATGAAATCTTGAACGTTTCACCCTCTACATGCGTTGTTAAGGACTACAACACTCTGGCAGAGGCTCCGTCCTTATCTCACATGCAGCCCCTAAAGGGCCTCACAGGCCTGAACACAGAGAACTTGATATTTCTTGTAATACAAAAGATTGTATAGTTATAACTTTTAATATAAATGATTACATTGATTCACCCCTATAATAATGAATACATTGAATACATAATAATGTTACATTGTTTATCAAGATTGCTATTATGATTATCTTAAGGGAGCATATTATTTCTCCAACAAAACTGTTGTGGTTTTCAAAGAATACAATATCAGCCGTCACTTTGCCACGAAGCATGCTAACTATGCTAGGAAGCTGTCAACGCAAGGACGGGTGGCTACTGCTCAGAGGTTGGCGGCTAATTTACAGACTCGGCAAAAAAATTTTCACCGACAAACTGCGATTCAAGAGTCAAGTACCAAGGCAAGTTTTTTTGCTGGCATTCAAATTAGCAAAGGCTAGCAAACCTTTCTCCGAAGGCGAGTTTTTGAAAGAATGCATGGTAGAGACAGCAGGTCGGAGAGCAGAGGCAAGTTTGAAAAATCAGTTTATCACGCAAGACAGTGACTCGCCGTGTAGAACTGATTGACGAAGATATACCCAGCGAGTTAAACAAAAAGGCGGAATCCTTTAAGTTATATTCACTAGCACTGGATGAAAGTAACGACATAAAAGACGCTGCTCAGCTCCTAATTTTTGTCCGAGAGATTAACGACGGTTTTGAGATAATGAAGAGTTTTTGACCATGGAGTCCCTGAAAGGTAAAACGCGGGGAGAGGACTTATATGACCGGGTGTCTGCTGTCATTGAGAGAATGAAGCTACCTTGGCGTAAACTTGCCAATGTCACCACGGATGGATCGCCAAATTTAACTGGAAAAAACGTCGGGCTGCTGAAAAGAATCCAGGATAAAGTGAAAGAGGAAAACCCTGACCTGGGTGTTATTTTCCTACACTGCATCATTCATCAGGAATCTCTGTGTAAGTCTGTATTGCAGCTTAATCATGTCGTGAATCCAGTCGTAAAACTTGTTAACTTTACACGAGCAAGGGGACTTCAGCATCTTCAGTTCATTACGTTCCTGGAGGAAACCGATGCCGATAACCAGGACTTACTTTACCACTCTCGTGTCCGCTGGTTAAGTTTGGGCTAAGTGTTTCAACGAGTGTGGGAGCTCCAACAGGAGATTAGCGCATTTTTGGAGTTAATGGGGAAATCCGACGAATTTCCTGAGCTGAGCGACAAGAACTGGCTTTGTGACTTTGCATTTGCTGTGGACATATTTTCACACATGAATGAGCTGAACGTGAAGCTACAGAGGAAAGATCAGTTTGTGCACGATATGTACACAAATGTGAAAGCCTTCAAATCCAAGCTGACTTTATTCTCCAGACAAATTTCAAACATATCTTTCGCTCATTTTCCCACACTAGCCATGCAGAACGAGGCCACCCGAAACGCGAAGAAATACAGCAAATCACTAGACGACCTGCACGGAGAATTCAGCCGTCGGTTCTCTGATTTTGAAAAAATTGACAAGGCACTTCAGCTGGTGTCCTGTCCCCTGTCACAAGACCCTGAAACAGCACCACAGGACCTGCAATTGGAAGTGATCGATCTTCAGTCTGACTCCGTCTTAAAGGAAAAGTTCAACTCTCTTAAACTGAATGACTTTTATGCTTCACTTCATGAAGCCACGTTTCCAAACCTCCGGAGGACGGCACAGAAGGTGCTGGCATTGTTTGGCTCGACCTACGTGTGTGAGCAGACGTTCAGCGTCATGAACATCAACAAAGCCCGTCACAGATCCAAAATTAACTGACCAACACCTCAGATCTATCCTGAGAATTGCCACAACAAAACTAACTCCAGACTTTGATGCACTGGCCAAAAGGGAGACAAACAACACCGTTCCCACTGAAATTGAATGTAAGTTTCTCTACTGTGTTATGAAAAAAATGCATTTTGAAAATAATTTGTACAATAACCCTTGCATATTCATGCTGTTAAAGGCCAAAACCTTTTATATAATGACTTTTACATGCCATTTATATTAGTTCACACTCCATCTATCTGCTCCTGGCCCGGCCCCTCTGTCAAAGTTTAGAACCCATTGTGGCCCGCGAGTCAAAAAGTTTGCCCACCCCTGAGTTAGGGGGTGAAGCTTCATTTAAAGGGAGAAAAACGTCTGTATTTAAACAAGTTTCTCACAAACCCATCATGTCAAGGCTAAGATCACTGATCAGGTCGCTAGCAAGCAACGCCTACTGTAAAATAGTTACTGTACCGTCAAAATACAGTTGAAGTTCGGTTAACTTTATGGTAATGAGATATGACGCGGTTGGGCGGCAACCAATAGAAACTTGGAAGTGCTCCGCTCTAGAGAATTGTAGAGAACACAACAGTATAAACTATTGTTCCCACAAAACTTTTGGTCCTAAGCAAAATGGAGGAGAAACTGATTATATCGGTGGTGGGTTTCCACATGTTGTACTGTAATGTAGGTTATGCACAAACGTTAGCGTTAATTAAAGACCAAGGCTAGTAAACGTGTCCTATAAACTCCATGCTGGAATTTGACCTAGCCTATCATTAACACAAAAGACACACAACAACAAAAAGCTTTTAAGTAGTGTTTTTCATTAGTTAATTTTGTTACGAAATATGTAATTAGCATTGTTTATTTATTTCTGTCATCGGTCGATTTCGCACCTTCACATTTAAAATATCTCATAAAGTTAACTTATAGCCTACTGGTGGTCAGTCAGCACAAAGATACCGCTCGACCTGTTTGTTTGCTTTATAGCCCCTTTAAAAATATTTGCATAACCAAGCTTTCCGAAGGAACTTGTACCCGCCTATTTCATCAACGGCTATGAGCGTCCACAGTGTTCAACAGCGTCGTGGCAGGGAGGTTTGGGCCGACTCTTGACGCTCTCGCCGCTCTCGAGTGTGAACGTACAGTTAGGTGAAAGCGATCTGATATTGATAAAATTAACTTCAGCGTAAGGGCTTTACAGTAATCATATCGGAGGAGGGAGTCAGTTGAATTGGTACTAAATTGCTACGAAATATGGTTTCGTAGCAATTTAGTCTTGTCCACTAGATGTCACTAATTGCTTACACTCAAACACGCCGAACATCTCAAGTCAATCTTGTTTTTAATTAGAAGTTTTAATCAGCATAGATCAGCACTCATGAATGAAGTGTGGCTGTGACACAACGCTCTGTCCCTCCAATGTGTATTTAAGTTCAGTTTAGGCTGCTGACATTTTAAATGTTGTCTTTACATCAACAGTGCGATAGCTGTCCTAAGCTGCTGCGTGTAACATTACCATTCTCAACGGTCATGTTACAGACATCGAAACGGTGTCCTTGTTCCAGTAAACAGAAGTGATTATGTTTTGCATTAAATGACTGATCAGGTCCTGGTTTCTAAGTGGTATACTCTATTCGGTATTTAACGCAAGTTTTTAAGTCATGAATACGCACAGGAATGAACGATGGGATTTAATTTCAGTTATACTGAATCGGGGGTCATTAATCTACCAGTGAAGAGCATTTTAAACGAATTGTATTAGCGTAGTCCCGTTAAAAAATACCAAAATCATGTTAAAAAAACACTAATTCCTATCGTTAATTATTATTTGCACTGGTATATCCGGTTTACCATCACTCCTCAAAGTCCTCTGGCTTAGGGAAGGGCAACAACTGGATGTTGGACGTGGAACATGATAAGCATTTCTAAGCTCGTCGTGCACCCGCGTAGCACAGCCAAATCAACCTACCATTTTCGCGTAAACTGGTATTCGACCACATCAGAAAAGAATATGTGTTATGATCATTAATCTCGTGTGCTTTTTCCCGTTAACACAGTAGCCTATGTTTCTTCATTGCAACGCGATGCGGATTGAGTGCTCCAATGCTGGTTTCGGGAGACCGAAATAGGGGCAGTCCCCCATTGAGGTGCTGATGCGGCCTTAGGACAAGCGATGGCGATGGGGAGGTTGCTTTTGTTCAGCGGTCTCAGTCTTTCGCTGGTTGCACTGTGTATGTTGGCAGTTGCTATCTCATCGGATCACTGGTACGAAACGGACGCCAGAAAATATAAGGACCGATGCCGAACTTTCTCGAACCGCAGGAGCGACCCTGGTTTCATTTATATTCCCAACCATAGTCTTCCGCTGCGTTCAAGCCGAGCGAGATTGGACCGCGGTCCGAACAGCCTGCTGGTTCGGAATAGGCGCCAGCTTTTTGCAATGAGCGCAGCAGATGAGTGTAGCAGGCGTTACAACTCGACCAACATGGGTCTATGGAAGAAATGCCATAGACTAGGATTTGACCAGGATATTGAGGATCTCATTCAGAAAGGTGATGCTATGTTACGTAAACGCATGGAACTGTCAGCTAAGAATGTTCACATTTTCCACGTAGCGTGCTCGCTAAGTGAGATGGAAAATACAGTTTGTCATTGCAATGGAAGAATCCCCGATGGCTAAAATGTAATCTGTTTTGCAGCTGATACGTATCTTTCATCTCAGACCTATTAGGGCATCCACCGTTGTCTGTAACAAAAACAGTAATACATGTGCGAGTCCAACCTGTGAATTGTCCTACAACATTATGATTTTAAATATTAGCAGATTATGCAAAATCATTTGTAAATTACAATTGGTGCAATAATGTGAGGGGACAATGACTCTTTTTCTTGTAACTGTGGAACCTGATGGTCTATTCGTATGAACCTATTCAAATCTAAAGGGGTATCAAAACTTGATCGCTACTCAGCCAGTTCTCAAAAGGTTTCACCGAAACGTTTAGTGTTTCGCCTACAACGTTTTAGTGGTATGTAGTTAATAAGCACATCCACAGCGTATGAACCAGTGCGTGGCTATAAATAGTCACATGTAGAAGGAAAGGTAGCCTATATACAGCTGTGCTGCCCCCGGTTTAAGACCTGTGCAGGGTGAGACATTGTATAGACCAGCGTGTGGAACCCCGACGCTCCTACTCACCTCAAAGCTCCTTCTTATTAGAGGTCAGACGAAATATTTCACACAAAGGCAGAGATTAGGTAAATACTTGAAAGCTGAAGATTGAGGAGAACTTGACCCTTGGCTAAGGACAATTGCCGCTTGGTAAAAATCTTATATGAAGGCTTTTATGATTGCTGCAAATAAAGACTATAAATAGGCTTATACGTCACGTAAGAACTGGCATCCCGTAACGTCAGATAGCCTAATCCTATTATGTTCATTCATTAAAATGATTATAAATAAATATATGAAACATTAGAGACAAACACAATTTGAGATGATCAACGTTTTGACCCTTAACTAATGGAATTGTCTCTTCCTTTTTAAATTAGCTACGAAGGAAGTGACAGTGTTCTATCATCAGTGACATTTAGTTTGATAGTTAACTACTTCACACACAAAAATATTTCAAAATGATACTGCTTCACAGTGGTCTCCTTTGATTTGCCAGCTAAGTAGCACAAAGTAGCTAACATTACTAGGGGTCGCGGCTGATAGTTAGCTAACTGCAGTGTTACTTAAAGCAACCTAAGCAAAGTTAGCCGTCTTCAAAGGCTGCAACGAGCAAACAAACCGTTACAGGCTTTTAGAGGAAGGCTTTTTGTTGTTGTTTTTGTCGTTGTTGTTGTTCGAGACGAATTATGTTTGGGATTATAATCCTGAAGCTAAACTGTAGAGTGGAATAATAGCCTAATTAAAAAAAAAAAGTTATAATAACCTGCACCTCAAACTCCTCTATGTAGGCTATATGGACAGTGAAGTTTGTAAGTGGAATGGAAAGGAAAGTGATACTCCTGATCCCGATATATTTATCAACTGTGAGACTATTAATAACGATCTTTTAAATATTCACCAGTCTTATCTCCCCATTTCCAGAAATTGAACGTCTTCAGGCAGGTCTGGGTAGAGTAGCAATCATGATAGTAGTAAGTTTCATTTTCGCTAGGACAGAGGCTGTTATTGTCTCATCACTAGACATTGCATTAGACAGTGATTCAGAGCATAGGAGCTCTGGCAGTGTTGAATCTGAGAGCATCTGTCTGTCCATCTCATTTCTCATCTGTTGTGTCTCATTTCTCATCTTTGTTGGGCATGTTGGTCATTGTGACACTTGTGCTGGATTACTGGTGCTGGATCAGAATAGAGTCCAGTGGACAGGTTTCACCCACTGCCTTCTGCCCAATATCCACTTGTTCAGTAGGAGACAAACAGAGCAGATCAAAAGATTTTCCTTTATGATTTTTCCGTGTTTGTGCCTGAACTCTTATAATCTGTACTAATTTTTCTTCATTTTATACAACACTACTTTGTCAATGTCATCCTAATCCCCATGACTGACAGTTCCATCATCTGAATGTAGCTGTCATGTTTCTATGCCTTGGGTGTTTTAACATGATGTTTCTATAAATATTTTTCTACCTGTAGCTGTTACCCATTTTGTATATTTCTATATTTCTTATATTCATATATTTAAATTCTATATATTTCTTTTTTTTTTATCCAGGAATCATTGAGCGATGCTCCTACATCAAGTACTACTACTCCTTTACACCGTCACTGCAAAAGGAATTGTCCTATAACATCACCAAGACTATTCAGCAAGATGACTGGCATGCCCTGCGTATGTGAAGTTCCTCTTTCACCTGAGAAAGAGAGAGAGACAGACACAGAGAGAGACAGACAGACAGAGAGAGACAGAGAGATGGAGAGATGAGTGCAGGGGTGAGGTGTATGGTGGGAACATGGCGTTACGTCAGGTGAATGTGAACATGAGTCATTCAGTGTCACACTGATTTGACATGGTGACAGATGGTCTTTGAGTTGTCAGACATGGACTGTTTAACTGATGGTACAGAATTAGTGAATTAGTTCACAAAGGACACTCTAACGTTATTTTCACTCTGTTGTATATCTGTTGATTTTCATAGTGTGACATCTTTAATATGGGTTGTTTTTTTTTCCAGATCTGCGGCGGATGACAGCTGGTTTCATGGGGCATGGCTTTGTCCATTATCCTGTTTGGCTGGACACGTGGGTGTGCTTGGCTGCTGCTGGGAACAAGGCCTCATGTATTATGTAAGCTGGCCTGCTCTTCCTAATGGGAGGTGTAGGAGAAAGCTTTCTGTATGGGTGACCTGACTCTTCAACGGACTTTGAGTGTAGATCTCGTGTTTTAATGTATAGAGATATGTCCATAACACTTTAATATTTGTGACTTTATACCAGTATCAGTATTGTCTTAAAAATACATGTTACTATACCAGTTTGCTGGAGAATGAACATGAAAAATGTCTCTATGAAAATGCAACACACCTGTCTACTCATTTGCTGATTTCACTGACGCAAACCCACAGTTACTTAACGTGAATTGAAGTGGAGCAGATTCTTGTCATTGAATTACAGAATTATTATCTCTAGGCCCTCTCACCACAATTAGGGTTAAATCCTGCCAGCTACTGTTCAGCCACACAACAGCAATGCTCATGTTCTAACTAATCTTTCTTTAGAGATCATGATTTCATAATAAAATTCAGGCATATTTTCAGTTAAACCTGAGTGAATGTTTTACCCCAATTTGTCTTAGTTAGCTATTTAATGATGTAACAGTGCATAACTGTTGATGTCTACAGAAGAGCAACTTTTTTTTTATTTTTTTTAAATATATCTTCCCATAAAGACCCCCCTGCTGTACTTCAGGCTTTGTTTTTGTTCGTGTTTGTCAGTCACTTCCAGACCTTTCTTATATCCATTGCTTCTCTTCACAGGGACTTTCTGCATCATCTCTCTGTGCACATGTGTCGCTGGCATCAACTTTGAGTTGTCCCGTTACCCACGATATCTCTATGGTCTCCCAGACGATATTAGTCATGGTTACGGCTGGTCCATGTTCAGCGCCTGGGGAGGGCTTGGTCTGACTCTTATTGCTGGGTTCTTCTGCACGTTGGCCCCCTCCATTCACCCGCCCCCGTCATCCCACCACACCTGCCAAAAGTCTCGCATGGGGAACGGAACAGTCTGCTGAAAAGCCACAAAAAAAATAGGAGACTCACTGACTTATTTTCTTTGTTCTTCACAAAACCCAGACATCTTGACAGGACTACAGAGAATTTCAGCAGATACAGAAGATCAGTGGGATGCAATGTACCTTTTTTTGGATATTGTCAAGGATCCATTTTACCACTCACACTTGTGCTATAGACAGTTGGTTTAAGCAAAGGGCAGAACTTTCAGAAGATTTGTACAGAGCTGTATAAAGGAAGTGGTTTATGTGACCTTGCTGGAGCACCTAGGTGTTACTTCCTGTAATGCACGCTACTTGGGATTGCCCATCATGACAGAACCGGATAATAAGTCAAATCCATTCGTGTTCATAAACTGCATCGTCCGCATCAAAAAATGACAAAACCATACATAGTGTACACCAGAAATTCAGTCAGATTACATTGTGTGCTGTAGTTGTTTTCAGTGTGCAAATGAATTCTTTGTCCAATAATAAACCCTTGTTTGTAACACCTTGCATGGTTTATGACTGTGTATATACCGGAGAATATAGTTTAAGGACATGTAGAATGGGATGACATGTTCCTTCCAGTTTACAGTGACCCGTTCAGACAAAGTGCAGCATTGAGGCACAAATATTCAGACCAGCACAAGTGTTGAGTACTCTGTTTTATTTATGATTCTGTTGATTAAGACCTGCAGACAACGGGTCAATGTTCTTCTTAGCTCTTCATTTTGTGTTATTTATCACAGCAGCATGTGTAAATCCACGGCAGGATTTTATGAGATTTATGACTGAATGTAGAGGAATACTGTTTAGTACAGGGCGATCAGGACAGGGAGGGAAGGGGAGACAGAGAGAGAGAAAGAGGAGAGAGAGGGATGGGAAATTATTCAGTGCCCCTTCCCCAGGGGCCAGATGGTTCTGTGCTGCAGTCACATCACCCTTTCATCACACTCACAATGATCTGCAATGTCACCCTGTCTCTTCAGGAAAAAACAACAACACATGTCTAATATCCTTACCTTCATCCTTTCATTCTGTATCATGTCAATTCTATTCACAGTTCACACTTAGTTTAGATCAGCTGACAAATCTAGTTTCCCCATTGCTCTCTCTGTCTGAGTTTGGTTCTGTTTAAGGGAGCATAGGCACTATCAGTACCACACGGTGGTATTCGCGGTGTCTAACCCTCCCAGTACCACGATTCTGTCTTCACTTCAGCTACAGGAGGTCAGACCCCTCACTCCCACCGATCAGCCAGGCATTGCTCCACCCTCTGATACAGAGGATCAGCTATGTCGCCCCACTAATCTGGTGGGAACCCTAAGGTCCTCCTAATGGAATCAGGGTATCAGAGGTCATAACCCCTCAGACTGCATCACTGCGTTTCAACCATGGTCTTCTCTTAGCCTGGCACAGAGCACAGGCCCTGCCCTGCCCTGGACTGCTGTGACTCTGTGAGGAACAGTCACAGTCGTAGCCTAAAATAGAGGACATGAGATGAACGTATGGAGATGTAGACAGATGAGTCAATCATGTCATTAGTTTAAGATGTATTATTTGAGCTGTTACTGAGCACGCAGACAGTGTTGCTGTTTTTGCCTCAGCTCTCATGTCTCACTCCTGTGAATGGAGACAGTCTAACACAGCAGGTCCAAAGCATCCAAAGCCAAATCGCACACAGCCTCAGTGTCACTCTGACTGTGGCCATGTGTTGGTGTCATACACTATGTGGTCTGTGTTGTGACTCAAAAACAAACAAAATAAACAAACAAATGCCATTGTGGGAGGGAACAAGAGAAGTTTAACAAGAGCTTATGTTAGGTTATAACTAGTCTTGGGAGTCTGCAGGCTTTTCGTTTGTTGCAGAGTCTGTGTGTTTAGTGGCGGTCCACGCCGGCCATCTGTAGGAGGTCTGTCGCAGTCTGGGCTGGGGCTCTGAGGGCTGTCTGGAAGCCGGGGGGGGGTGAGTGAAAGTGGCCGGGAGTGACTGTGGGAGGGGGCAGGTAAGGGGCCCAGGCGGCTGTGTGCAGGGAGGAGAGGTGGGCAGCGTCGAGCAGGCCATGGTGCGGAGGCTGGGACACTGCTGTGGAGCTGGCCGGGACATCCATCTCTGTGAGAGCATGCAAAGATTTAAGCCAGTGTGGCGGATTGTCGTCCTGGAGACAGTCTAAACTGCCAGAGGATGCTGGGATACCTGGAGACCAGAGACCAGACAGAAATCTTTGTATCACGCCTGACTTTAGGGTTCTGGTGTTCTTTATTTTCAGAGGAGTTCTGACTTTGACCTATTTTAGCATGTTAGAAGGAATCTATTATATCTTTTTATTACATGCTACATAATGAAGAGACTGTCCTAGAAAACCTTTTTTCTGTATTTTTTCTTTCTTTTTTTGAGTGTGTGCGTCTAACCTGTGATGATGGCAGGATCCATCCAGCTGGCTGTCCCCTCCCAGCTGAGACTGTGCGACATCCCCACTGAGCCTGCCCCCACACCAATACTGTTGACACTGGAGGTGGATGATGAGGAGGAGGAGGAGGTAGAGTTTGGGAGCCCCCCAAAGTTGATATTGATATTTGGTAGGAGTGCCCTCAAGCCATCCTGCCATTCTTTCACATTTATACTCTCTATGGAGCTGCCACTGTCTGCAGGAGACAGAGGGGAGACAAGACCTCAGTTAGACAGGTGAGAGAAACATTTATTCCAATGAACAACCAATACCAGCTGCTTGTACTTGACAAACTGAGATGCCCTGCCGATTACAGACAGATTACAGACCAAGAGAAGTGCTTAAGAAGCATCCATCTCTCATTAAAAGTACAGCTAAAGGCAAAAGACAAAGACACACATGGAGGCATCTGAGGATAAGGAAAAGGAAGGAGAGTAAAAATACTTGTTATTGGTTTTCCTTCCCAGGGGCCAGTTCTTTTACCTGACATTGGCATGGTGCCATGCTGGCGCTGTGTTGGCATGCTCAGGTCTAAGAAGTGACTGTGTGTGGCCATTTGGTTAAAGTGTGCAAGGCTGTGATGGGTGTGCATGCCCATCCACGGGTGGCGGGCAGCGTTTGCGACGTTTGCATGTGATGGCAGGCTTAGACTGAAAGAGCTGTGTAAGGCTCTCTGCTGCAGCTGGGACAGGCGCTGCTGGCCGTTGGGCAGGCCAGCGGTGTGGAGGTGCCCTGGCGACAGGGGAGATGACTCCTGAACCGAAAGCTCCTTCTCTATCAGGTCAGCCAGGGCCTTCCTGGTCACGTCAAAGGGGTCGAAGCCAAGGTCATCGTCCTGCTGCTGCTGCTTGGCAGAGGAGCCAAAACCAAACGCAGCCTGCCAATCATGTGGACCGAGGACACAGGGATGGTGTCTGACAGACAGGAACAGGGTTAAGAAACCATAATGCACCAAATACTGATGTTTATGTGCTGCACAAAGGAAATGCTTGATATACTGATGTAAACCACATTACACCAGAGTCACAAACTACAGTACTGCAGGATCTGCTCTGATTCAGACTATCATGAAGATCACAATTTTATGACAGAAACTACAAACTGATATTGCAATATTCATTTATTAAAACTGGTACAAGATAATATGCTTACAAACCTACTGAGATCATTATGTTGATGACTGAGGAATTTTTTTTAGGTTTTAATTTAGGAGTAGGCACTGAGAACAAATGCTATGATCAATATGACTGAGGGGGTAAAAAAGATGAATAGCTTCTTATGTAGGTAAAGATTTAAAGATTCCAACACAAAAGTTAAAATGTATGGGCAGGCTCAGGTGTGTGGTTACCTGATGTGAAAAGGCTGTGAGGTTCAGGGGTCATGGGCCAGTCTGAGCTGCCCTGGGGGGAACTGGGAAAAGAAGGCTGGCCACTGGAGATGGGGTTGGGGTGTCTGAAGTTACTGTTGTCTGAGAAGAGCGACTGGGACTCGGCTGCAGCACCCTCAAAAGGTGAGCGAGCGGTAATGTCCGAGACGCTGAGGGGTGTAACCAGGCTGGGTCTGCTCAGACCGGGGGGAGGGGAGGGAGAGTCACTGTTTGGAACCTGGAAAATCACACGGTAATCAACACCTTCACCTCTTAACTAGGACCATGAATAGGGTATTGGCAATGACAGCTGAAATCGTAGGCCTCTTACCTGCTGTGCATTTTCACCATCTCCTAAACTAAGCGACTCTGCAGGTTGATCAGCAGGTCTGAAATAAAAACATGTTAGATAATTATTCATTCTGTCAGAAGACCAGTACATGACCTGTACGATGAAAAGCTTTGAGAAAAGCTAAAGACACTTATATCAACTATAAACTAGAATATTAACATCCATCAACACATGGTAGACAGCATGGGCTAAACACATACGCGTGCGTGCACACATACACACATGCGTGCGCATGTACACACCACATACATTAACACACACACACACACACACACACACACACAGGTGTGCAGGTATACCTGGAAGGATTGTGTGTAGAGGGAAAGGAGGGGAGGCTGGCAGTCTGCTCTATGTTCAGCTGTGGCTCCACCTCCTCTGGGGTCATGTGATCTGAATCTGTCAGACCGTCTAGCAGTGAGGGGGATTTGCGGTGCTCTGATGGTAAACCATTGGGTCATTTTGCCATAACTCTGTAGTGACAGCCAACCTTCTTTACTGGTACTGTTAGGCCTGTGGTAAAAACACAAAATATTTTTTTTTTAAAACAGATGAATTATTTATATGTCCTACTCTGAAACAGTGTAAAACTTGATAACCAATTAAATGATAATAATAAATGATAAAAGATTTGGGTATTAGTCTGAGGAGGCAGGCGCTTGTGGATTAAGACGAAGTGATAACATGAGTGGGTTATCTGAGGCTCTCTGTGAGACAGGGTAAATACGCCTGCTAATAAAAACCTTTGTATGGAATTGGGTTTCCCTTTGACTTTTCCCCGGCACAGGTGGATGTCTGTAGGAAGTTGGGGTTTGTTTTATAAAGGTCTTGGAGTAGTTTTTGTTCATATTCTTGATGTTTTCCTGCCTGAAAGCAAATATCAGAATTTATTTATAATTGTTATCAAATACTCAACATAGTATACATATCATTAAAAGTAAGTATTTCAGATAAGAAATATTTTTTAAATAATTAAGGAAATACTTGAAATATTTGCATAACGTTTTCATGCCCAGTCTGCCTTGTGGCCTCTCAGTGAATCACATTCAATCATCTGTACGGTATGAGTACAGGTTCTTTATCACATACAAATGTCTGTATGGTATGAGCACAGGTTCTTTATCACATACAAATGTCTGTATGGTATGAGTACAGGTTCTTTATCACATACAAATGTCTGTATGGTATGAGTACAGGTTCTTGGAGGTGTAGAGTCTACAGAGGCATTACCTGCATCTCCTCTTTAGTGAAACTAGCCGCCTCGTCACCCAGTTCATGTAGATACATACAGTCTGGTTTGGGACATTGCATGCTTTTCAGAAAGTAACTGCAGTACTTTGTTGTACCTAAGGACGCCTTTAAAACGCAAAGAAAAATGTCTCAGCAAAAGAGATAGACTTGAACAGAGCATCTGCTCACAGTTACTACAGTATGTTGCATGTATACTTCAGGTTGTGGACAATGTGTGTGTAGTAATTCAGTGGACTTACTTTAAGTGTTCTCCCATCAACAACCACGTGTTAACACACTGTATTGCTCTCAGGGCATCCTCTGAGCGATGTAAGTCACGTAGGCACTGGCACTAGGACACTGCAGAGAGAAAACACATAATGCGAAAACGACATTATTAAACATGGAGTACGGATTCAAACCTTTCCATAACACATGAGCAGACTCTAAGATACACACGTACTGACTGTACATGAATGTCCATACTCTCTCACAGATCCGCCTTACCTGTGATCCAGCGTAGGACGTGCTATTATTGATGACCACTTTATGGATTTTCCCAAACTTCCCAAAATACTCCGGCCTTTCAGGAACTGGAAAATGAGCAGAACCAGGATTTTAGAAAACAATTCAACAGCACATCAGTCAGCTCCCTTCTTACAGACATTTTAGTTTTCCACTATACACACGGTTATATATATATATATATAGTATAATATATATATATATATATATATATATATGTATGTGTGTGTGTGTGTGTGGGTGTGTGTGGGTGTGTGTGGAGAGAGAGAGAGAGAGAGAGAGAGAGAGAGAGCAAGAGAGCGTGAAGAGAGAGAGAGAGGACAACCAGTGGAAAGACAGAAACAAAGAAACTAGCTCAGACGTCAGATGGTCAGAATGAGCTGTAGAACAGCCTTTAAATCTGAGCAGCAATGTGGCCCAGCTGAGTGGTCTTTCTTCTGTTACTCTTTTACATTTCTGGTCTTAGACACTTTGCACACTGTAGTGTGGATTCAGATTCACACTACACTGCAGTTTAAATTCTGATTGGGATCAGATCAGTTTGTCTGATACAGATAAGCAGAGAAACTGTCAGTTACAGTGCGCTCATTGAACTAAACTGCAGTGAAAAAACTGTGTGTGGAGTGTGAAAATGGGTCAGGTATTTCCTTTGTGCAGTAAAACCATGTGACTCACATGACAAGACTTTTTTTTGTCCTAATCTCATTTGCTACTCATGGAACAGAATTCTGACAGTAACATGCGGCGAACCACTGATTTCACTGGTATGATGTGAGGAGAGTATATAAAAGGGCATGATTAGAGTTTATCTATTGTCTTATTCTGACATAAGCATACAGAAAACCAACAGTGTTTCCATTCCAAGTCAAGTTAATCACCTCAATAGCTAAGAAGATTAGTCTGGGCAAGTTATTCCAGTATAGCAGTGGACTATTGAAAATACAGACTAATTAAATGAACCTTTTCACAAAAATTAAAGGAGAATGTAAACTGTACTGTAAATGTAATTGGGCCCTCCATAAACACAGACAGTCTTCATAAAACATACAAACTGTTTTGTTGTCTGAGTTAAAAATGCCTTGTCCATAGATTGCAAAACCACATTAAACAAATCAATAACCGAGCAAACAAAGTGAAGGTAATCTATATGTGAGAGGAAAAAAAGGGACTGACCTCAGGATCAAGCGAGCCTTTGGGAAAGCCCCACCACAAACACCAGGTTCCTCTGCACCACACGAACACTGGCCAGGTGTTTACGGTTTTCTGTTACCTTCTGTTTCTTTTCGTTCTGCTTCTGTTTCTTCTCATTCTTTATCCTCTGGATCTCCTCCTGTGACAGAGGCTTATAGACAGCTGGGTCCTCTGGGTAGGGCTATCCAGAGACAGACAGAGGGAAGAGAGCTGACTCCTGACTGTAGCCTGAATCTGCTGCTCTACCGGCCAGTCCTTTGACTTGTCTAAACTACAGAGGTATCTAAGTGAGCTCTATGCCATCAAATGTGTTAGTTCTGTGCTAACAACAGACTAACACACTGGCAATGGGGCTTCTCTGAAATATGAGAGGCCTACAGGTGATATACTTTGGTTATGTTTATGGCTATTTAACACAGAAACACGTTGTCTGATCGGCAACAAACAAAAGAGTGTAAGACGCAGTACTCTCCGTAACCCACAGGGGCTCTCAGTAACCTTGGCCCTTCCTCATGGTAACCTCGACCTGTTTCTCCCCGTAACCTCATCCTATTCTCACCGTAACCTCGGCAACCTCAACCTGTTCTCACCTTCCTGCAGGCGGGGCAGAGACCATTCTCATCTGTGCGGATGCGGTGCCAACAGAAGCGGCAGATCTGGTAGCCACAGGTGCAGGGGAAGAAGTTGACATCGTCGATCTCCAGGGGCTCCATGCACAAGGGGCACTCCATGGGCTCGTCCTTCATGTCGGGGCTCCGGGACATCCTACGGCAGCACACACAGGGCAGAGTCACACTTCACAGCTGCTCAGGACAAATCACCGCAGAGCGACAGAGGGGACAATACAGACACAGAGTCAGAGTCAATTACTGGTGGTTCTGCTTGGTTGGTTATGGGGCTCGGCGGCAGAGGAGGTTTTCAAAGATATCCATGGGAAAAGACTGGATCATAATTTGAATGAAATCAGTTCTTATGATGAAAACATACAGTATAGTTAATGTCTTAGTGTTTACTGTCTTAACCTGGTAAACATGGTGCATAATAGCTGATGGGAGATTAATCTCTAGGAGAGGATGGCAGGAGTGTAGGTCCCATTGTTTTTGAACAATAGACAAGTGCCATTCTAGCATAAACATTTTCATCACAGAGCCATATGTAAGTCTAACTAACAGGTTTCAGCATGCCGCTGCACTGCGCTGAGGGTTATCCAACCAAAGGGCTTTATCTGCTGTGATGTCCAAAAAATACAAGAGCTAAAATACACAGTGGCTTCAGACCATAGTAAGCGACGACAGCTTTCAGTCATGTAGCTGAATCCAAATACACAGGCTCTGCGTAACAAACATGACCTGACGGAAAGAGCGTTTCATACAAATGTCACGTTCACAACAACCGCTTACCTCTTCATAAAGGAACAGAAACGTGCACAACGATATGCCAAAAACCAAAACCGATGATAAAAAATTATCTGGTGCTATCAATTTATGATTTGTCTTGTTTATATTCATTTAAAAAATTCTACCCACAAAATGTGTACAGCAATGAATGTTTAGCTTTGTGCAGTTAACATCTTCACGACGACCAAACACACGCACAATCACAGATAGTCAGTCCTACATGGCACTGACGAAGAACACATAATCAATATACACGTAATGGTCATAAATGTTAGGAAAATTTAAGAAACTGACTACAATGTTCACGTATCTTCACGATATATCTCGATTCTCTTCCCGTTATCACATTTCAGCTGTTGAAGATATTCGCAACGTCAACATTCTCATTTCTCATATATGCAAATATTACGTGTGAACATTAATAACTTGTCTTTTTTTCTGGACAATGTTATCAAAATGTTTTTGCGACCCACTGATGTTTGTCTTATGGCAGGAGATACTAACAAAAAACCTCTGGTTAAAAATGTTTTAATTTAGAAGGAGCCATATGCTCGCGTCATGTCAGATGTGTTAAAAGCCGGTCAGGTGCCTCCACAGCTGGACAGTCCTTCACTTGACGTGCGGCAACGAAAATAGAATTGCTAGAATAATCTTCTCAGCGTGAGAAGTGAATGGTTGATGACTTCATTACAAACCTAAAATATTTCAAACAGAGGTCTTTCTTTTAATAACAGCTAGTAAACAGATGCTTTGCTACGGACCGGTTAGTTGAACAATATCTGCAATGATGCGGCCTACACGTTCACAAAGCCTGCGGTTCTCCCACTCTTCGGTTCGACAGTGGCGGAGGGACTTCGCCCTACTCAACCTTTGACTTTCCCTAAACTAACGACTGGGCAACAAAGCAAAAACGTGGAACAACAAATGTTCTTACGTTTTTGTAGACATGTGTAATTAACTGCCACTTTACAATTTCGTCCAGCCAATTTAATGCGGTAGTTTGTGGATAGCTAGCTACTCACCCTGGTCCTATTGCAGATACTCCTCTCCAAGGATATTCACACCAATTTGGGCGGGATTGCTCACTCTGAACTGCCCAGATTTGTTTTAGCAAACACTCTCAATAACAAACCTTTATTGTCAGCTCTGATTTCAGATGGTGACTGGATGTTTTTTTTTTTTTTTTGCTTTTTCAGTCTTATTACTTCTTTAGACAGTAGCTTCTTACCACCATCTTACACTGAAATGAGGAGGAGGGAATACGGTATCCAGTCATAACACACTGAGGTTGCGCAAGCAGAAAAACGCAATGTATTGTGGGGACTGTAGTTCAAAATTATCACGATTACTTGCGTCTTTTAAGGAGTTAAATTTTTGGTAATTGCATAAAGATAGTAATTCGACCTGAGCTTTGGCGGCATGATCAATCAGAGCTGTTATCGAGGATAAGTTCTCATTAAACATAGTATTTCGTATCTCGAGAAACACTGCTTTATTTTCAAACAAGTAAAATGTATGGACAATCATTTCCAAATAAATTTGTTTCAGCGTTTTGAGTTACAAGTCAATAGAGTATTTTATTTTTGTCATTTTCATCATATACGTTATAGCTGTTAAGCCAACACTAGTTTTAGTGTTACAGCAGAAATCTGTAGAAATAAAGAATAAAAATTACAGTGTAAAGTGTCACAAGTGATACAGAGGTATAATTAAAAATCATGAGGTTATGAACAAGGGATACAATTAAAAAAAGAAGAAATTACTGAAATGTACTTTCAAATGACATATTTTGATAACAGTTACATTTAAAATGGACAAGAGTGTAAATACCATAAACAGCACACTGACTGACTTTAAAAAAAAAAAACATGTAATGATATGTTTACAGAATTACAAGCACCATAAAACCAGTCACCACTCGTCTCTTTGAGAAAAATCACAGTACACCTATTACACAAGCAGAGGCCATGATTTCTCACTCTGCCATGCAATATCCAAACCTTAGATCACAGGGGCAGTAAAAAATAATTAATCAAATCCAAATGGAAAAGATCCTCATAGGGCACAACTAATGTCTCAAATGTGAGTCAGTACAGAAACACATCTCTTTCTTTTTTACCTTTCTAGTTCCTTAGTAAATCAGAGCTCAGATTGGCAGGCCAAAAGTGTCATTATGCAAAAAAAATACTGATGTGCTCTGAAGAAACGCTGCTGCATGACCGACATGACTCAACACGTTGATGATTTTCACAAGTTAAACACTGGCATGTCTGAGGCAATGAATCTGGAGTGGAGGGGCCACATGGTTCAGGACTCCATCCACATAAATGTTGGCTTGGACCAGGTTTGTGAGTGAAACTTCACTGGATTGACAGAGTCCAGAGTCAGAGTTGGTGCTATAGGGTGAGCTGAAGCCAAAGACAAACGTGCTGCCAGGAGCCCCATACGCACACAGCTGTCTGTATCCCAGCCCAGAAGAATCCCTGAGATTATTCCCCCTGCAAGACTGCAGGCAGGAACAGAGAGAGAGAGAGAGAGACAGAGAGAGATAGAGAGAGAACTGGTAAAGAGGTGATTGAATTCACTAGGACTAATAGGAAGGAAAACAAATTTTTCTCTGTAGTGTAAATACACGTTTGAGGACTCACCTGTCCCCAGCTCCAGAGACATTCACGATCTCCTGTGAGGTCATAGCCAGAACAGGATAGTGGACAGCACACAAACGTCCTTTCTGTTAAAAAAAAAAAAACACAATAAAGTTTACATGTCATATTCCTTTTATTATACAGCACACAAATCACTATCTCCAGATAAACAAACATGCCAACATTTCTAATTCCCTCATCTGGATTTTACACTTGAAACGGCAGGCAAAATCTGAAGGTAAATGACTGGTTCAGCATCAAACAATCGAGAGAACAACTGTGAAAAATGCAGGACTCTAATGTGGGGTGTCATCAGTATTGAATGATGGACTGAGAGCTTTACTGGGTAATGTAGTAGAGCAGACCCTATTTCTTACCGTTCTGCTTGTTCTGGGCTGTATGTTCACAGTGCCACCCTCGTGGTCTCCACACACCAGTAAACCCAGCGGACCCAGAGTCACCACTACACAGTGCAGATGCTCCAGCAGGGGGCGTGAGAGAGCTACTGCCAGGCTTAGCACCTCCTCCAGAGTGTTTGGTATCTCTGTGATAAGACCTTACATCACTCATGCTGTGCCTCAGAATCTTCCATGACGTGCTAAAGTGAAGGACTGGTCCAGCCTGTCACTTCAAACACTTATTGACTCACCCACCCCAAATATATGACCCCTCTGCAGTATGAGGTACAGACTGACTCCTCTTAACCTGGGCTTATTCAGTCAGCTGGGCCAACTGACTGAGTATACGGGGTATTCCAAGTAAGCCAGGCCTGTATCTTTTAAATGTTCACAGTTACATGGGAGTAGTTGTGTCCAGTGTGGATAATGCATACAGGCGATGAGCCTGCGAGGTCTGTGATAGATTCGCCATATTTTGACTTTTGTAGCTCAAACACATATACAGTTTGACATACATCAAAAAAATTGTAGAAGTTCAATACAAAGTTCAATACACCCACTCCCAAATACACATGCATGCTCATACATGTGTATGTATGGTATCCATACTACTGACTGTAGGGACAGCTGAAGTGGAGACAGTGACAGTTCGTGACGAAACATAAGCGCTTATCCTTACAAGAAAAAAAATATCATACAGTAACAATCCCACCCTGAATAGTTAACAATCCACTGGATCAGGTATTTGTGCAGGTATCTGCTCAAACATTAGCTACATCACCTGATTACACTCAAACCCTAAGGTAAAGGGGTAACTAATGGTATGGTGAATGGTTGAGTCAAATACAGTGTGGTTCTTTAATGACAGCAGTTTGTGGGTTAAAGGAATATCTGTATCCTCTAACTGTCAGAGCACAGCACCCCTTGTCTTGCTAGAGTGTTCCAGTTACCTAACTCCCAGTCTTATCAGATGGACTGTAAACCTCAGTCAGTCAGCAGCAGCATGCAATTTCTGCAACATGCTCTGCTCTGTACACTCTTCTGTTGGTACTGCTGGATCTGTTCTTTGCACATCAGATTTCAAACCCGTCACTGAGGAGTGCATATAATGCATTACTTCATGGTAGCTGGTTTTCCCCAACATAAAAAATGTAAGTTTTCCACTTTGTGATTAGTCATTATAAAACAGCATGTGGTGTTGTCCTGATAAGAGGTGCTGGGTTACCTGCAGGTGTGGGCAGGCCAAGCGCCTGGTTCATGGTGCACAGCTCAGCTAGGTTTGGGGAGGTGTAGCACAGAGACTTCCAGCTCTCAGACAGGAAGGGCTTATAGGCCTTATCAGCATCACTGGGCTCAAACCACACTGCCAAAGCAAACAGACTGCAGCTGAAATCCACATACACCAAAAGCTTATAGCAACACTGCAATGTAAACAGACTGCAACTGAAATCTATACACAGTCGCAGATTATAGAGTTCCACTCACAGTCTGACATGAGACGAAGAGAAACCTTCTTATCTTACCTGGCACTGTGTGTTTCTTGGCAAGGGAACATACATAGTCAATGGTGGACACAGGGATGTTACCAATCCACCACCACCAGAGTGGCAGCAGAGAGCTTCTCTTCATACTGGGACACCTGTACATGGAAATTATTCTGATCTGAAATAGTCTCAGTAGTGTTACGTACCAAGAGATGTACTGAGAATAACTGAGTATGAATCAGAGCTGGGGACAGAGGGACGTTCCTGAATGAAAATGAATGAAGAGTGATATAAACACTGACATGCTGCTTGCTAATTTTCTGGTGGATGTCCATGTCCCCCAGTCCCAGGCTCAGCTCTCCACTCTCAGTCATCAGTGCACAGTACGTGGCTGTTGTCTGGTCCTGCAGTCTGGCTATGGCACTGGTATTCTGACAGACAGAACAGATTCAACAATGGCAAACTCATTATAGTCATTATACCTCCCATATTTCATACTTCATTATACCTCCAATGCTTCAGAAGTCATCATACCTCCCAAATTTAATAAGCACAGTGTTGTTTAAAAAGTTGGAAGTGTAGCTCCTAAATGGCTTTGAATAATACAGTTTTTCTGCTATATTTCATATCCTACCCACAGATACAGCAGAAAACTGCTATTCTTTAAGACACAGTGTCTTCGTTTTCTCTATTCTGTCTCAGTAGTCCCCAGAACTAGCACATTAGTTGTGCCCATGATCATCAAGTGCTTGACTGTTAATGGATGAATCAGGTGAATCAGACAACAGGTAACACTGAGTTAACCTGCAAACATGTTCGGCCACCAAAGAAAGAGGGCACTGGATGAGATTTTTTTAAGAATTCTTAAAAGAACTCCTCTCCAGGACATCCACACTGGTACCTACCATATGCTTACAGTGGTTCAGCAAGGAATCACTGTGAGAGTCTGTCCCAATGGCTGAGATGAACAGGGGTTTGTGGCCCAGACGAGACACACAGTCTTAACAGAATGGAAGAGAAAGGCAACAACGTCATAAAGCTTGGTACAACATGACATGGAGAGTATACAAATATGTCTTATTTACAATCAAAAGTGTGTCTATTACACACTTTTGTCTATTGCAGTACTGGAAATTACCAGCAATGTTACGGCCAACACCACCAAAAGACCGGAGCAACACTTCCTGGATTTGTCTGTCCAAACTAAAGTAGATTGAAATATTCTTCCATGATTTGTTTGTTTAGTATACAGCACCTTTCATTCACTCCCAAAAGCATTTTCAAAAGTGTAAAGATTTTGTGACACATTATAGATGAAGTTACAGGAAGAGAAATATCACTGGTGTAACCTCACCAATAAACTTTTGGATTTTCCCTTAGCGATGAAGTCAACATTTGTTCCACCAATCACAATCTGAGAGTGACAAAAAAGATTAAATCAGTCTTTGCCGCTAACCAGTTCACTGCCCAAGAAAGCAATCATTCTGATAAAAAAGTGTCCACAGCTACCATTTGGATGGAGTAACAACCTAACTCACCATATTAGTAGTCAGAGACGTTTCTCTCTGAGACAGGTTTTCCCCGTCGCCTCTGTCGGCTCTGTGCTTGGCGTTGAGCAAGAGCACACGCAATCTGACTGCCCACTCTAGCATTGTTATGAGATCAGAGCAATATCTGATGGTATTCAACATCAAGGAAAATACACTGGACTTAAAAAAAAAAAAGTCAGTCATTCACCATAGATACTGTATGTTTGCTAATCTGATGTTCCTACAAAATGGAATATAGTGTCTTATGTTAATAAAATATTTGCTGTAGCATGACTGCAGCAGTTCTCAGAGGGGTACTGGCACTGCAGAGACTGTCCCTGGGTTAGTTCACATACTCTCTCTAGAATGTAAAGGAGTGACATCTCGGCCGATGACTCCCCTCGAACTGGGACATCACAGAGAAAACAAATTTACCACGACACAAAACCACTGTTTCCTCCCAGTTTCAAATGAACACACTCAGTATTTCTTTACAGTGTCGACATCCTCCCCACAACACTGCAGTATCTCTGAAACATCAGCAGATAACTCTAAAAAAACATTTCCATGAGAAAAACAGAAACAATTTAAACCTGCAGACACTTTCTCACCACCAACCTATCATTAATGATTTGGAAAGGCAACTAATCCACTCCATCCTCCATCCATTTTCTGCCGCTTATCCAGGACCGGGTCGTGGTGGCAGCAGGCTGAGGAGGGTTAGCCCAGACATCCCCTTCCCTGGCTACATCCACCAGCATTCCCAGGCCAGCCAGAGATATATAATTCTCCCAAAGTGTCCTAGGTCTTTCCAGGGGTCTCCTCCCAGTTGGTCGTGTCCCAGAACACCTCCACAGGGAGGTGCCCAGGATGCATACCTGACTAGGTCTCCGAACCACCTCAACTGGCTCCGTTCAATGCGGAGGCAGCAGCGGCTCTACTCCAAGCTCCTCCCGGGGTGTCTGAGCTCCTCGCCTATCCCTAAGGGTGCGCCTAGCCACCCTGTGGAGGAAGCTCATTTCCGCCGCTTGTATCCGCGATCTCATTCTTTTCAGTCACTACCCAGAGCTCATGACCATGAGGTGAAGGTTGGAACAAAGATCGACTGGTAAAATTGAGAGCCTCAACTCCTTCTTCACCACGACGGTCCGGTACAAACGACTGCATGACTGCCGCCGTCGCCACCCTGATCCGCCTGTCGATTCCTCCCGCTCCATTTTACCCTCACTCGTGAACAAGACCCCGAGATTCTTGAACTCCTCCACTTGAGGCAGAAAACTCAGTCCCAACTCGGAGGGGGCAAGCCACCTTTTTCCGGCATAGGACCATGGCCGTGGACTTGGAGGTGCTGGATCCTCATCCTGACCGTTTCACACTCGGCTGCAAACCGCCCCAATGCGTGCTGAAGGTCACAGTTTGATGAGTCCCAACAGAACCACATCATCTGCAAAAAGCAGAGATCCAATCCTGAGGGCACCTTACTGGACACCCTCCTCACCCCCGACTGCGCCTTGAGATCCTGTCCGTGAAAATCAAGGTACAAGGTACCTGGAGACAAGGGTACAGCCCTGACAGAGTCCAACACTCACTGGGAAACGAGTTTGACTTTGTGCCGAAAATACGGACACAGCTCTCACTGCAGTTATTCAAGGACTGAATGGCTCGCAGCAGCGAACCTGGCACCCCATACTCCTGCAGTATCCCCTACAGACACCCGGGGGAACACGATCGTAAGCCTTCTCCAGGTCCACAAAACACATGTAGACTGGATTGGCAAACTCTCACGATCCCTCCAGTATCTGTGCAAGGGTGAACAGCTGGTCCGCTGTTCCGTGGCCAGGACGGAATCCAATTGTTCCTCCTGGATCCAAGATTCGACAATCAGCCGCAGTCTCCTTTCCAGTACCCTGCAGTAGGCTTTCCCCGGCTGAGGCTGAGCAGTGTAATACCCCGATAATTCGAAGCACACTCTCCCGGTCCCCTTTTTTAAAAAATGGGGATAACCACCCCCATCTGCACTCCACAGGCACTGTCCCTGACTCCCACGCAACATTGAAGAGGCGTGTCAGCCATGACAGCCCAACAACATCCAAAGCCTTCAGCATTTCAGGGTGGATGTCATCCACTCCTCACGCCTTGCCACCGCGTAGTTTTTCTAACTGCCTCAGTGACCTCTGCAAGAGAGATGGGTGACGACCCTCCTGAATCTTCTGGTCCTCCCTGCTCTGTGGAGGGCATGTCGTTTGGGTTTAGGAGGTCCTCAAATTATTCCTTCCATCGTCCAACCACATCCTCAATTGAGGTCAGAACATCCCCATACACCTGCTGAGGAACAGCCTGGACGAGGCCCTGCCTGCCCTCCTGATGCGCCTGACGGTTTGCCAGAACCCCTTTGAGGCCAAACCCAAAGTCCTTTTCCATGGCCTCCCCAAACTCCTCCCATACCCGAGTTTTTGCTTCCATGACAGCCATTGCTGCAGCCCTTTTGGCGTGCCGGTACCAGCCAATTCCAGAGTCCCCCATGCTAGCCAAGCCCAGAAGGCGTCCTTGTTCAGCCTGACAGCTTCCCTCATCGGTGGCGTCCACCACCGGCTCCTTGGGTTGGTGCCATGACAGGCACAGACGAGCGTCTGGCCACAGCTCAAAGCTGCCGCTTCAACAATGGGGGCTCTGAACAGGGCCTATTCAGACTCCATGTCCCCAGCCTCCCTCGGGATCAGGGAGAAGCTCCTCCGGAGGTGTGAGTTGAAGATCTTCCAGACAGGGTCCTCAGCCAGCCGTTCCCAGTTCACCCTCACTACGCGCTTGGGTTTACCAGGTCTGTCCAGCAGCCTACCCCACCATCTGATCCAACTCACCACCAGGTGGTGATCAGTTTACAGCTCTGCCCCTCTCTTCACCCAAGTGTCCAGCACATATGGCCTCAGGTCTGATGAGACGACTACAAAGTCAATCATCGACCGATTGGCCTACGGAGCTCTGGTACCAGGTACACTTATGAGCCACCTGATGCTCGTTATGGACAATCCATGACTCGCACAGAAGTCCAACAACAAAGCACCACTCGGGTTCAGATCAGGTAGGCTGTTCCTCCCAATCACTCCTCATCATTGCCAATGTGAGCATGAAGTCCCAGATGGTGTCGTCACTAGGACACTTTCCAGTATCTCCAGGAAGGCTGGGTACTCTGAGCTGCCGTTCAGCACATACGCCATCACGACGGTCAGAGATTTCCCCCCTGCCACCCGAAGGCGCAGTGAGGCGACCCTTTCGTTCACTACGGGACAAACTGCCACACTGTTGTGCTCAGTCGGGGGGCTAACAAGTAACCCCACACCTGTCCGTCGCCTCTCACCCCCAGGCAACTCCGGAGAAGGGTAGAGTCCAGCCCCCATCCAGGAGTTTGGTTCCAGCGCCAAGGCTGTGCGTAGAAGTGAGCCCACCTATACCTAGTTGATATCGCTCCTCCTCCCGCACAAGTTCCGGCTCCTTCCCCCCAGAGAGGTGACATTCTACATACCCAAAGCAAGGTTTCTGTACCATAAGTCCAGTCCACCGGGGCCCTTGCCCCAACCCGCCACCCCGTGTGGCATCGCACCCGGCCCCTATTTCTCCCCTCGCAGGTGGCGGGCCCACGAGAGAACTTAAATCCTAACAGGCTAATGTCTCTCGATAAGCAATAATCAGTTATCTGGGGGTCTGGCGGTGTTACCTGGCCTCTGCCACTGCTGTGGCTACAGCGCCTTCCATCTGCTGGCCAACAGCAGCTTGCTCCTCTGGAATGGGCACTGCCAGCAACAGTCCACTCTGAAGGCCAAGGGACAAAGCACCCTCTGTAGGGACACAAAAAGACACAAATCTCCTCCTTCACAGCAGGCAGTGTAAGTACAGGACATTTTACTGAGCCCTCCTCCCCTCGGTTCAGCTCATCTCGTCCTGAGAGAGGACCAGCGGACTTCACATTTATAAAAACATTACCAGCAGTGACCATAATGGCCTACATAAGGTTAGTGACTGAAATTAAAGAATCAGGGCCTTATTCAATTCAATTTCAGCTCGAACTTACCAATCAGCGCAGCTGCCTCTTCAGCACTGCTCACATTGTATGGAGAAGTGAATCCACTTTCTGGAGAGAAGAAAGCAGGGAAGTTCTTTGTTTCCCATATGTAGCAACACACACACCTTGTGTCTCCTAAGAAAAAAAAATCAATTAAAAATGATTCATTAAAATTTTGGCCCAATCAAAGTTTGGAAGTGTCAATAAACAGCCCCTTAAAAATAACCAAGATATTATGAGTAATCCAGAATGGGACACTCTGCATGGGACACTTTACAGAATGTACCAAGAACTCAAGCGTGCGACCAATGTCGAGGATGGACTTGACCCCAGCAGAAACCACAGCAACAGGCGTGCGGCTCAGCTCCATCAGGTCAGCACTTATATCCATCGCTGTGGAGAGTGAGAGCTTAAATTCAGAATTTATGGGATTTTACATTATCGAGGATTCATGAGTAATTTTGTCACTTCAGAGGTAATCATGTTGATTCAAAATTCTGCGCACAAAATGAATAAAGATCTAATCAAATGTATGAACTTTTGTCTTTTGCACAGAGTCTAACTGCTGCTTACAGTTCTCTCCGTCTTTGTGGACACCTCCAATGCCCCCCGTTACAAAAATGGAAAATGCCAGCTCGGTGGGCTGCAACCATCGTGCCTGAAACCGTGGTGCCCCCAGAGAGACCCTGAAAAACATGTTTTATTTACACTTACTCTGTGTCTGCTGACATATTATATTAAAATTACAGTGGAGTGAGTCTGAAGTTCCAGATGTGCTTAAGGTTCAGCTTTATGAGGTTTGTTAACCATTCTCATCCTGTGTGATGCAGTCTGGATTCCTTTGCCTCCTGGTTTATTAAATGACTGAATCAGACATTAATCTGAACAGAGCACATCAAACCTGACTGACGACATATGGCAGGTCTCGTCGCGACACTTTTAGAGCAGTTTTGCTCTGAGACAAAAATTCCAGTTCCTCTGAGGACAGCCCCACGTGAAATCTTCCCATTCAGAACCCCCACAGTGGCTGGGATAGCCCCTTCAGCCCACACTATAGCCTCCACCTCTTTAGCTGTACTGAAAAACAGCCAAATGAAAAGCTTCAGTAGTGAGTGTTTTAGCTCATATTTAGTGACATTCATGGCACTGTACAACTACTTATATTATTTCACTCTTTTCACCAAAACCTTTCTCCAGCATTAAACACTGATTTTGCATTTTGGCATAGATCAAAAATCTGCACACTGTGCTGTCTGTGAAAAAACAAACTCTGTCAGATGTCAGAAAATGGTATTCTGTTGATATGGTCTTATCAAGTTGCCGAGTTTGCTGGGACTACCTCAGGTTATGGGGATACGGCATGCCATGAGTGATGATGGTGCTCTCCAGAGCTACAACCGGCTTGGCCTCTGCTAAAGCCCGAGAGACAGCAGGATGGACAGTAAACACATCACCTGAGAAGAATGGCAAACAGCTAAAATTTAGCCCATGCGATAGAGAATTGTAGTTCAGCTTGAATGAATGAAAAGCGTGATCTTTAGTTAAAATTCTATCACACATGGTAGTGTGTTTTCAAACTGCTCTCTGCCCTTTGCAAAATACTGCACATGTAGCTTTACTTACTAGTTATACTTATTACAGGTACCTCTCAGGGTTTTTTTTATAAAAGATTTTTATATTTATCTTTCTTTTTTGGTAAACGGAGCATTAGCAAAGTTTTTTGTTTGTTTGTTTGGGGGTTGTTTGTTTGGGGGGGGGTGTTACCGTATTTACAACATCTGACGGAGCTCATTGAAAAGGAACGTCTCAGACGTGTCACCAGCCCTGGACATCATCTTCAATTATATGTTCTCCCTGCAAACATTTACAGCACAGCTGTGACCGCGACACACCAGCACCTGTGCTTCGAAGTTTCACTGATCGAGTCTGAGTACGGCTGGTGTCAGTTAATCACTAAGGAAGATTTTCAGTTCTCTGAAAACAAACATACATTGTTCAAAATGTCCGTGTCTTCTCACTGCACCAGCGAAACATTTCGTTGATTTGATGTTCAGCAGCCTTTTATTTCAGTTTACGTCGCTTAGTTTATACTGTCTGGAACCATCAGATATTTTAAATGCTGTTTTGACACGGAGAGCGCATAATCAGGAATTTGTTTTGAAGATCTGTCTTAAGTAAACATTACTTAAATGGGACGAACTTGTCTGTATGCCATAAAACTGAATGGACATAGACAAAACTCGATCAAATGGCAATTATCTCTTCAAATAAGTGTCTTGACCGATTTTCGAAATGACCACAAGAACATTACCAGAAAAACGCATGAAATAAGTACACAAACAAGCTGTGTCTGCAAAAGTTCTGCTCCTAAATGAGGAATAGCAACCGTCCAAAATAATATGTGCGAATTTATAGTAAGAGGTTAAAGCGAAAAGCAACTGAGCAATATTTTATTACACTTCAGCTTCTGTCAGTGGAGGAACTGAACTTCAAACTGGGGTTCTTTCCCCCACCGTATGCCATATCTTTTTTTTTCTTTTTACCTTTGACCTAGCCATGTGAGCTGGAATTTTACTGGCGTTTTTTTTTAAATTCCCCTTTGACTTTGTAAATGAGAGCATACTGCAAATATAGACATACGAGAATGTCCATTAAAATGCAGAGCTTTTTAATACAGAACGATTGTTTTAGCAGATTTTGACAGTGTCGATATCAAGTGTAAAAAAGTGACAAATCGACAGGAAAAGAAATTGCATTATATTATTATCCTTAGGCCATGAAAATCTCTTCACAAGATAAAATTGATATTAATAAAATGTGTGCAGGGTTTTGTTTGTTTACTTTTCCAATTCGTCTTCATATTTCTGACAAACTTCATGCGTTTATAATGATATAGATGAGTGCAATTTTGAACAAAACAATAACAATGCTACTACTAACGAGTAGTACTACTATTGTTATTAGTAGGTGTTAGTAGTAGTTGTAGTAGGAGTAGGAGTATGAAACCACACTGTTTACATTCAGCCTTGTCTGTCAACCAGCTCAGGATGGCAGCCCTTCTTAACTGGATAAGAGAGCAGTTTTCTGAAGGTGCTGGGACTGATGACACTCTCTTTCAGAGACTTGTGAAACTCTCCATGGTCCCATCACTGTACATTCACTCTTCATCATTCTGTCTTGCCCAGACAGGCTGTTATTCCACACTGGGCTTAGAATGTCCCACAGTCTGTCCACAAAACCCCAGCATGACCTCAGTGAATTATCAGTTGGTTTTCATGGGGAAATGACTGATGAATGCCAGAATCTTTGGTGGGTAGTTTCCCTGGCACACCTCTTTTATGCTCATGTATAGCATTATGACTGGCCAAGGCAAGGTCTATGTGGAGCACTGTGTGAAGGTCGTTTACAGAGAAGTCGGGGATGTGAGACATTAGAGACTGCTCAAGCTGCTCATCTGGATGCAGAGTTGTGTTAATCAGGACTGGAGCTGTCCAATCCTCATACTGCAAGTTACACTGAAGGACAGGTTCATAGGCAAGATCTGCAAAGCAAAACTTTCCATGTTTGGTTTCTTCTAGTACTTCCTCTGGGCAGTCCACAAGCTCCATTTCAAACCAGTTTGGGTTCTCCAGCTGGAAGGCATGAAAGGTCTCAATGGCATCCTGCAGGGCCTTTCCAGAGGGACAGGTGAAATAGTTATCTACCCCTACACCCTCAATACGGTTCACTCTCCCAGGCTCCTGCTTCTCCCAGTCTAGGAGTCTAAAGAGGAGTTCCTCAAAGTGCTTCATTAACCGGTACTTCACTGTAACATTAAAGGGAGCAGGAACATCCTCTTCACAGCAAACATCTTCAAAGTAAGCCACCATGTACCTCTGGAATGATGTGGACTTGACAAAATCAGGTATAATCAGGCTTAAGGCGGGGCTGAACATGTCTCCCATGGGTGAGCGGAGATCCTCCCTCAATATCACTCTGTCCTCTCCACACATCGCTCTCCATTTGGCGTACACTCCACGGGAACAGAGGATCAGGATTTTATCTGAGGACCGGGAGATCAGCTCCCTCTGCAGGTCCAGCCACTGAATGCATCCTATGGTGCTAAGCCAGGCAGAGTCCAGCAGGTCGAGAATTACCTCGGCTCCACACTTACTCCTGAGGAAGGCACACAGCTTCAGAATTATCTCTTTGTACAGAGGGTGGTCCAGGGAGTAAATGATGAGAACTCTCCTACGCTCTGGAACGGGAATGATGCATTTCATTTCATCAGCCCCAAAGCTGCAGCTTTTGGAATGGGCATCTGAGGAACAAGAAGAATCGATACATTATGACGTAATGTCTCATCCTTTTGCAGTGTAACACCTCGCACTGACATCTCAATTTAAGAGAAAGAAAGCCCACCTCCAAGCCCCCCATCATTAAATTTGAGATATTCAGTAAATATTTCTTGATAGTGAAAACTAAATGTAACAATAGTGTTGTGCATTTTAAGCTAAAAGATCACTGACTATCATTCACTCAAACCCATGAAAATGTAAATGATTGATTCACAATGGTACAAATATGTAAATGTACATAGTAACTACATAACTACAAAGTTTGTAGATATCAGTTTCTTTTACTTGATGACCACTCTGCAAATGAGCTTAGCTCTGCCACAGATCCTCACTACTTCAATCCTCACTAACTCCACCTACCTTCAGCTGAATTCCTTTTACAGAAACACCTGAAAGCAGTAGCCACCAGGAGCAGAGTTGATGCTCCAGCAAGAGACAAGGTTAGTTTGCAGGTGTGTCGTGGGAGATCTGTGTAAAAGAAGGTAACGTTAAACAGAACTATTTTCAGGTCTATTTTCAAGGTCAACGCTGAGTAGCCAGATTATTAGGTACACTCATCTAGTACTGGGTCAGAGTCTGGCTGGCCTCCAGAACATCTTGAATTGGTTAGGCATGGATTCCACAAGGTTTGGGAAAAATTCCAGTGGGATCCTGGTCCATGCAAACACACTGGCATCATGCAGTTCTGGCAATATATCCGTGCAATAAATAGCCTGTTCAGTCTCCTCTCAAACATGGGTCTATTTGCATGAGGTCTGGGGACTGTGCGGGGCTACTCAGGTAAAGTAAAGTCACTGCAATGTTTCTTTGACCTTATGAGACAGTGTGTGCTTTCTGACATGGCATGATAGAAGTGCCCAGGTGATGAAGGGTACACTGTACCCAAGAAGAAAAATGCAGATAGGACATTCACACAATGTTCTATCAGTATCATGGGACTTAATGTGTGCCAGGAAAACATTCCCCATTTTACCGACACCACAAACCTCTCTGAGGTACCGTTCTGCACATCACTACCGTACTGGTCATTGTTTACCTGTTTGAGGCTTGTTAGCTTGCATGATTCCCAACATTTTTCTTTCAAGTGTCTCATCGAAGAGAGCTGTTTTCACCCATAGGGTTGGTGCTGACTGATTGTCTGTTGTTTCTTGGGCCAATCTGAGTAAACCTTTAACACTAAGTACATATTTTTATGAGATACTGCAGCTGACGTGCCTTGCAACAACTCCATGCTAAGGTCGTTTAAGTTCCCTCACCCATTCGCCCAGCCACTGAATCCCTAAATGTCTCTCCATCAGCATGACGTACTGTCTGTTGGGAACGATCCATTTTCACTACTAGGGTGGTGTACCTAATTAACTGGCCTCTAAATGTTTGTTGTGTCATATTTTTCTTTTTTTTTTTTTTTCTTCCTCTGATGATCACGTTTATCATTTCTGTTAGAAAGTTGGAATGATACACTCACCAACATAAATTTCTTGATGGATTTCTTCACAATTATTCATGCATCTTACAAAAAATGGTTTAATCTGTCAAAAAATATGGTAAACATACATCAAGTAAATGTAATTACAGATTTTTTGCTAGAACTGAATATGCATTTTGGAAGCTGTCACTCACAAAACACAACTTTACTTAAAATACACAACAGTTCTTAAAAAAACACTTACAGACATTTAACAGTACTTCAACAGTGGTGGCATGCATTTGAGGGGAAAGATATACATAGGATTACTTGACTCTTAGCAACACATTTTTTTCTTTGCGCAAACTGAAGAAAAGATAAAGAGACTGATTTAGTGAATTTGCTCAGAAGGGTCAATACTGGACCAGCTGGAAACTCACCACTATGGACATATTGCAGTGATTCAACTGCCAAACATCCACAGAAAAGTTGATTCTCAGTGTTCTCTGATGGTTCTTCAAAGAGAAAATATCAAGACAATAAACATGTAATCTAAAAGTGAATCATTTTCTCACAACCTGTTTTTGGTCAATCATTTTCAGTAGAGAAAGCCTTCTGCAAGATCCACTCACAGCACTCACTGCTGGGATGTGCTGTAGAACACATGTCCATCATGTGCAGTATTCCATTTAGGGGAAAAAATGGTAGCTATTCCACATTAGAAGGTGAAACTGAGAAGACATTATTACAGTTTACGTGAGTGATGAAAAAGAAATACCTTCAACAGAGTCTGACTTGGATAGGGGTAAAGATCTGGACTTTGGAGAGACACAATATAGCTCTCAGAGAATTCCCCTGTGTTAAAATCCACCCCAATCAACAGCACACCGTGTGTTGTATAAACCTTATACGTCAGATTGGGCTCCCAGAGACTTCCTGCAGTGACACAGCATCGGACGATGAATGTTACAGTGACCATGACCAAGGGAAAAAGTTAGAATATCAAATGTAAAAGAAGAGTGAACTGACCGTTCTCTAAACACACTTTACATCGCTGTATTTCAGGTCTCTTACACCCTGGACAAAGGCAACACAATGGGTATTAATTATATGGAAGCCGTGAAAGATAAAACATATGTTACACACGTTTTGTCTTATTTTCATTTTAGTACAGTAACCTCAATCCAGTGGGTGGAAAACACTGGAGATGGTGTCAGCCTCAGTGTACATTTGGGCCTGAATTGGTCCTGAGATTGAAATCACAAACTCACAATATCTTTTCTTTTTTGTTGTTCAGATGCTGTTATGCTGTGAAAATGCAATTATGCTGTAAATATATATGTGTGTGGCTGGGTGGGTGTGCACTCCAGTCTGTTCCTTACGTGGGACTGTTACAGTTCTGTTAGAAAAGTAACTTCCTCCATTTTGCTTTGGTAGGTTAGACACTGAGACACGGTATCTTACTCCTGGCTCAACCACCACTCTGTTAAAAAAAAATTCCCACTGTAAACAGAGAAACAAAGAAACAAAAACAGTAATGAGACATTTAGAAGACTGTTACTGCATTTAGACAAGAAAGATTCACATCACTCTAAAACTTCAAATCTCAGGGCTTTAGAGCCTTATCAAACTTAATTTTGTTATATCTCAGTTAGTATTATTATTGTTACCTGTTTGGATATGAATTATAAGCATGGGGTGGACAGTAACGACGTGTATTTACTTGAGTACTGTACTTAAGTACATTTTTCGAGTACCTGTACTTTACATGAGTGTTATTTATTTATTTATTTTTATTTTTTATTTTTTTTGGAAACTTGTGACTTTTTTACTCCAATACATTTGAAAGACAAATATCTTACTTTTCACTCCACTACATTTCTACGAAGGTTCTCGTTACTCATTACTTTGAAGCATAGCTTTGAAGTCAGCGGATGAATTTTCTTTTCTAAAATGCGATAGGCCTATTGTGTTCGTACACAGGAGAAAAAACCAATCACAGTAAACTACTCCAACGTCAGTCACGTGCGTGCTTCATTTCTTTAACAATTGAACGGGGCTGTTTTATTGATGGCTGCCACTACGGCAGATAAAGATGATAAAAGGTTCCTCACCAGAGCACCCATGGCCATATCTTAAGTCCATGTTTGAGATTTTTTTTTAAATCAGCGGGTTTTCAAGCTAACTGCTTCCCGTATGCGTTCGCCTAACTTTTTTCGTAGGTGGCTGTGACGTAGTGCTCACTGCTCACTTACAATCATATTCGCCGCAGTAGATATGAGATGCGACTTGAAAATCGCGATTAATATGTTTCTGAATGTGTGACGAATCTGGTGACAGAGGCAGACCACAACTGATACAGTTAGCACAGCGTGTGAACACGTACGGAAACCACTTAGCTTGGAAACCATTTGGGACATCACACCGTGTCCTGTGTGAATCCACTGACGCATACTAATGGGTAGCTGGCGAAAATGCCGAGTTAACGTTACTGACAGAGTCCTCTCAGAAATATATGTTTTAATCTTGTCAGATAACCACAGTACTATTAGTAAGGTCACGCGAAGGCAGCAGATTCACGCAGGACCTGGTCCCAGTAAGACGAGGACGAGGACTGGGGGTCACGAGGGTCATCCGACTGTTTCACATTTCAGGCAATGCTATGTAGTAGAAGTAAAATTAACCTAGGCTACAACATTACAACATTTTTTTTTAAAAGCAAGTACTCCAGTACTTTAACTTAAGTAAAAATTTAACTGAACAACTTTTACTTGTATTGGAGTAATATTTGACAAGGAGTATCTATACTTTGACCGAAGTAATGGGGTTGTGTACTTAGCCACCTCTGATTATAAGTGCACTAAATTTAACAGTTTGCCGGTATTTGTGTCTTTGTCTAATCACATTCTTACCGGTTTATCTTGTGGATTGAACCTCTGTGTAATCGAATTGGAGAACACATAGCGTACACAAATATGTTGGTTGGTTGTCCATTTCTTGCACAATGCACCTCTGTCCCCTTCAGTGACAGAGTACCCGCCTAAGCGAATGACAAAAGGACACTTAAAACTGGCCACAGTATTGCGTCATTTTTAGTAAATATTTAGTGCTGCTTCATTCTTAATTATGTTCACCTCTTAAATCATAAAATATAAAATGATGATCAATGGCAGTTTTCAGTAGCACAATGTTTGTTGTGACTGTTACACATCTTTTGAAAATGGCGACGTGTTTGCCCCCAAACATACGACCTACTGTTACAAGGTTGTATCCAGGACAGGAACAATACGGCAACAAGGTCTCCGTTCTCACCATCAAGTCCTACATTATAGGTAAGTTTCGAAATCATACCAGGAGCGTCCATCGCAGGTACCGCCCAGCCCTCGTCGGAACAATTATCTTTTGATATGACCAAAAGTTATCGGTTAAATTAAGATCTTATGTCAGTATGCGGCAATGAAAATAGTATCACAGAAGAGAATTAGAGTAAATGGAAGAAAACGACTGTTTACGGTTACTTACTTAAATGAACAGTGCATTGTAAACCCTGTCAGATGGAGAGTGTTAGTTTTTTTTTTTTTAATGTTATTTTTTACAGTGACAGAAGCGTGTGTGCTCTGTAAGATTGTCAACATCCACGTAATCAGAATTAATTCGGAAATAACATGGAATCTTGCAACGAAGTCACACGTTACCTTCTGAGAACACTCCAGTGAAGACTCTCCCAATAAACGAAGAGATGTTATCCCAGAAAATTCAACCGAGATTACCAGTAAATACAAGAGAGCAGCACTCATGTTTTTATTGATAATTTGACTATACCTATGCATGGAAAATTCCACAAGATCATTTAATGATTTAAACAGGAGCTGTTGCCGAGGTGATAGGTACTATGTGAAAAACATCCTCTCAACACAGACGCACTTTACAGAGATCATTATCGGAATACGCAGGAAACGTCTGAACACACTAAGCGAGGCCCGCCCCCCCTATTAAATGAGTGACCTAGTCACTAAACTAATGTTGTTTTAAACCAGAAAGATGGGCGCCAGTGACGACTTTACGGCCATTTTAAGACCCGAGCTTTTGTGCAAATATTTAAATGATCAGACAAACGTCAAACAAACCAGAGGACGCAAATTCTCCATAAATGTCTAGAAACTGGATCTAAATCTTGTCACTAGATGGCAGCCACCCGTCATCGGCGTAATCTTTTACCACTGCGAATAGACCACTTTAGAGGAGAATAATACGTCAGTCTTATACTGAACGTTCAGTGTTGTCTGAAATTAGAAAGCAGTGAAAGAACAAATGTAATTAAGTTGTGGAAGATGGATTCATACGCTGGTGCACAGACAGTGATCAGATTTTATACATCTCATTCACTTGGAACCTAATCATTTTTACAATCATTTTATGAAATTCTGACACAGCTAACAGGCTTAAAACCCATTGCAGTTCAGTGTTTTCATTGTTGTGTTCAAATATGTATTCATTTCTAAAAAGGCACCAAGAGCTTTATTCTACAAGTTCTTACTATTTTTTTTTTTAATTAAATATTTGATTGCAAAGATGGTATTTAACCATTTCCAAAGAATAATTACGGTCAAAAAAGCACATAAAATATGGGCCAGTCCTCTGTCCAGTAATTAACTTGGTGGTAAGATGTGTTTTCAGCATTTAGCTAGTTTATGCGCTGTCTTTAGGAGAATGAAAAGAATACACTTAAGCCTTGAGAATAACTTAGACAGAGGAAGGCGATGTTGTTCTAACCGTAATTATAATAGTCCAGTCAGAGCTGAGTGTGAGCTGTAGCTGTTAATTAGCGGATGTGTGAGGTATTCTCTGTCTTGACCCTGTCTTCAAGACCAAGCTAGCAGGCAGACAGGCATCTGAAAAAGACTCGGCATTACGGTATACACACAAGTCAGCATCAACCGTGAAAGCCAACTGACAGCACGATTGTCCCAGTCTATACAAAAAATGTACTCTCATGATTAATTTTAAAAGAATTAAAAATGTCTAGAGTGTAGAGTTTTTTTTTTATCCATTGTAACTTCATTTCAAAGCAGTCGGCATGTATCAGAATATTTAGGCTTTCTCTGAAACAGAAAAAATGTGTTAAAGACTTTAATGTGGTTCTTCCTACTAATCACTTTCTATTTCACTGTAGCATTTATAAACACAGATGTAGCCTATAATTGTTTTTTCCCCCCTTGATAAATGTTGTATTAATAGAACTCATTTTAGAAGTTTTGTGTCTAGTGACATATAGAGATGTCAAGCTAACGACCTTGTGCTAGTGTGTGTGTGTGTGTGTTTGCATATTTGTGTGTGCACCCACGTGTGTTTCCGAGATGGACAAAGTGTTTTTGGGTACGCGGTGGCACATGTCAAACGGCGTACAACGGGGGGTCTATTTTAGTGAGCCATCACAATGAGAGATTCAAATCATAATCTATCATCAAAAACAATAAAATGTCTATTGTGCTACGACCTCGCCACAGAGCTCAGTCTCACTGATTCTCTTCTGTTCCAGGTAAGTTTTGGAAATAAACAAACTTTGACTTTTTAAAACTCATTTAAAAAATCTAAAAACTATGATGTCACTACACTGGTGATGGGACCCTGTTCATCTGTGCTTAAGTGTGAGGACTTAATCTTTCATTAGGGTGGCCTGTATTTGTTTTACTGTTACATTACATTTCCTTTATAAGTATAGAGAAATAATCAGGAGTTATATGTGCCTCATTTTTCAGAGTAGAACCGCTGATCCAGGATCAGTTTTGCTTTTCTTAATCCTGATTAATAAAATTATGTGGGTCAAAAGGAGCTGCTCCTAGATCAGTGATTGTACTCAGAGGTTCTTAGGGCCAGGTGTGAGTTTGAGACCAGTATGGTTATGCAGGGATTAGTGGAGGTTCCATCGAGTGTTTTTGTGACAGGATTACTGTGTTAATGTCGAGGAATCTGCATGTGAGATACTGGAGCTGGTTTCATCGCTATCACAGTAGGTGCTTGAGTAATGAATGGCTCTTGTCCGCTGTGCCCTCACAGAGCCCTTAACTGAGGAATGAGCAGATGTCATCTGAGACTCGATGTACTGCTTGGCCAGAGCACTAGACTTTTAATCGGAGGCACAGCTGGGGGGCAGGTGTCAAAAGTGGACCTTGAAGTGTCACGTCCAACGTCCAGCTTCTTTAGTAGCGCTGATTTTACATGGCAGTGTGATCAGCATGTTAGTCATAAATGTAACCAAGTCTAGACCATACGATAAGCAATAAACCGCAGATTTGGTGCAAAATGGTTACTGTTAAACCCAGATTTCGGATTGCAGTGGGAAACTGCCCTTGAGAAAGGCATTGCCCACTGAAGCAGCGTGGAGGGAGGGGTCAGAGACCACAGGACCTGTACCATGTAAGTGCAGCTGAGAGAGACTTCAGTGTGAGCTGAATGCTTCTGGTCATCATTCAGCACAGTCAAGGCCACAGTTGCTCTGAGAATGAGGACAGAGAAAAACACGGCAGCTATGTTCAAATATAGCCAGGCAGGAACGCACAGTGCTTCCCAAGAACTTAATGCCACCTTTATTCAGCACATGTCTAAAAATGAACCTGAAATCATGTGGAAATCTATGAACAATACTAAAGATCCATACATCAAGGTCAAATAATTCAGCAGTATACTATCTGTTTCCGGGCAGTCCTGCTCTGGCCATCTGACCACACAATGAGCTGCACTAACAGACTGTAAGAATGTGCTCAAATGCTGACCAGTGTACCAATGCCTTTTTTTAGGGGCTAATACCAGAGAGCAAACATGTCTGAAGGGTAAGTATTCTGAGTCCCCAAATCAGCCATTATATTTGTTCAAAGGCAAATTAATCTGTGTTTGGTGTCTGATCTCCTCTTTTCTCTTCTCTCTTCTTCCTCTCCTCCTTACCCCCCCCCCCCCCCCACACACACACACATGCACACAGACCGGTGAGTCACACTCCTGTTTTTACCTCTATGTAAACCACACCACTGAGTCAGATTCATGCAGAAAAAGACCTTTGTATTACAATGAATTGTTGTATAGTAGGAAGAACCACATTAAAGTCTTTAACACATTTCTCTGTTTCAGAGAAAGCCTAAATATTCAGCTACACGCCGACTGCTTCTGAAAGTAAGTCTGTTTTCTGCTCCGATCCTTTTGAATAATATAATGAACTGATGTTTATTTATTTATTTATTTATTTACAAAATAAGAAATATGCCCTGAAATAATTTGATGAAATTGAGTGCCAGTCAGTAAAAGGTCACTGAATGTGACTGTAATGACTAAAATGTTTTTTAATTTCATAAGTGTGCCAAGGGCGCATGTTCAGTAAGTGCGAGCCATAAAGTTGAGTGCTGTTATGTGTCCCCCCCTGTTATTGCAGTCCAAGCTGCTGAAGAAGGCAGCGTCCCTGCTTGGTGGCTGAGAAAGAGCAGAGCAAACGAGACCGAGAGAGCACTCTGAGTGAGAGAGTTCCCCACTCAAACTGACCGGTCTGGTCTCTGCAGGAGCTCCAGGTAGGAACCCACTCCAGGATAACCCATGCTCCCCTGCTGAATTCCATTAGCATTAAATTAAGACCAATCAGTACAGTCAGTATCCTCCCTTTGCAGGAGCTTTGTAAAGATCTTCACCGCAAGATTGACGTTGTTGATGAGGCGCGATATGACCTCGAAGTGAAGGTCGCCAAAAATGAGAAGGAGGTAAACCCCCATTTGGTTCACCAAATCCCCAGAGAGAAATGATACAATTTTTTAAGACAGATTGTTCCGCTTTGTTTTGTATTAAAACCGTCTTAATGGATTTGTTAAGAAGTGCAAAGACTCAAATGTTTCTTATTGATGAAATACACTTTCAGTGGGTAAAACTGTGATTGTTCTGTAATGTGCTGATGGGTTGGCCCAGATCCAGTCTCTGACTCAGAAGATTTATGAGATGAAGGGAACCATGAACAGAACCAAGCTGAAGAGAGTGAAGAAATCTGCCGACGCCAAACTGGACGCTCTGACTGAGTCCAAACTCACATCGAAGGCAGACTTCAAAGCCAACCTGAAGACAGTGAAAAAGGAAGAGGAGAAGGTAAGGTTATTAGTGGTAACCTGAAAACAGAAGTGCACCTGGAATGAGCCTGAACTGACCTCCAAAAAATCAGCATAGGGTCAGAGAGATGACCTACATCAAAAATGTCTGTTCTGTCCTGAATTAGCATATGTAGTTTATCGGGGAGTCACTTTATGTCCTGGTGGAACTAAGGTCGTTATTACTGTTTGACAACAGCAGAGGAAGTTTGAGTACAACAGTGAAGGAGGCTGGAATATAAAAGGAGCTGAATAATACTGTTAATGACTGAACATGGTCATAAGTATCTAGACACAGAGAATGGTTTTACTGAGGGTTGTGTTTGGTAAAAATCACACTGACCTGCTGCCAGAGAGGATGGAGGACACAGCATATCTACTACCAGCAAAAACTGATGAACAAGACATTACCTTAGCCTTTTTCTCTTTACCACAGAAAGAGGAGGTAACGGACTGGCGTAAGAATGTGGAGGCTATGTCTGGTATGGAGGGCAGGAAGAAGCTGTTTGATGCTGGACAGTAAAAAGGTACAAAAGTGTTGGTGACATTTAAATAAAAGCATCGTGTCCAGAAATGAGTTATTAAAATAGCAATAGTATAATTATGTTAAACTGAATGCAACAAACAGAACTGTGCATCTCATGAATATTTTTGTTCTAGGTCAACAAGGCCTTAACGTATGTCAAAATTGCACATTAGCACCATTAACCATAAAATCTCAATGTTGACTTTTTGATGTGTATGAATGTTTGATGTAAATGTCATCAAAGCATGTTGTACAAATTTGTCAATATCTGAAATGTCATAGAAAAATATGTGGAAATATGTGGAAATAATTGTCCATCATAATTTATGTTTCTCCAGATTATCATTTCAATTTGTTTTGTTACAGAGTATTATTGCCCTTCATCGCAAGCCAATCACACATGATTTTTTTTACATGACGCTACTTATTTAGAATCGTTATTAATGATTGTTCCCATGGAAACAACATGGCCTTTTGAGGAATGTTCATGTGAACACAGACTTGTGTAGAACTGTGTTCGTTTGTTCAGGTGAATGGCTTACTGTTGTGTGAAAACAACAACAACAAAATCACTGTGATCTGTATATCCAGCTAGAAAAAAAAACTAATTTGATTGCATTCCACAATAAAGTACAGTGCAGTATACTGTTGGTGTAATGGTTGTGATTTACAAGTAGTTTGTCTTTCTGAACATGTGTTTACTTTTCATTATGTGAGGTGGTCCAGGAGGCTTACAAGAGATCCAGGAGAAAGACTAGAGAAGTGGTCTAATACCATGGCAGCTTACCAAAAAAATTACAAAAAAAAAAAGATTGTTATGACACACTGGGTTGTATACTAGACCACATGTTTCCACTAAATGTCACAATCTGATTTGTTAGATTAAGATGTTAAGAATGCTTTTAAGGTTAACAAACCATTGGTTTTAAAATGATTCAAATGTTAAATTTATATTCCTGTCAGGCTAAAGCCTCCTTGTGATCTAACATTTCATCATAGTACAGATGTAGAGGCTGTAACAGATAGACTGAGGACTGTAACAGATAGCCCCACAGCCTTGGCACTGCCCCGTCCATGTAGGGTCGGGCAAAGGGAAAGATGTGTGTTGTTTTGATGCTAAAGTGAAGTAGCTGTAAGGACACAAGGCTCTGTTCTATTTTAGTTGGCCACTCACCGTGGGCCAGGACACAATAAAATTTCTCCCTGTGTGTAACCACAGTCAGACACCCCTCACTCTTTTGGGCTTCCTTCAGCCACACAGGTATGTTACTTTGCTGTGCTTGGAATTTTTTTTCTTTAGAGAATATGTGAGAATATTTTTTTAATCTAGAAATAATGGAATTACATTAAGTGTTTACAAGTAATGCATTCATTTGCACATCAGTGCAAAGAAACTTATTCATATACTTCATGCAGATCTTTAATAATGCTGAATGAGATGTAATGATAAAGTTTATCATCTTTATGTTCAGTAAAGCTAACATTAACAGATCTATGTCATTAAAAAAGCCTTGCTACAGAAACAGCAACATCAAATTACAAAAGCAGGTCAATATGGAAATTTGGTTGCTCTGGGAAAGAAAGAGAACTCTGTGAAAAATGAATGTAAGCTGGCTGGAGCAGGACTCATCTATGTTCTAATTAAATGATTTAGGAAATGGACTGACTGTCCTGTACAGTAGTTAATGATGAATGAACAGGAGTGAGATCTGTCTTAAACACTGGTTTTAGGTTAGAGCTGTTCGACAGTGCAGATATAGGATATAGGATTAGATCCAGGACTGTCCCAGAGAAGAAAAATCAGTCGCTCAGTCAACAGCTGTAGCTCTGTTTTAACAGGGCACACAGATTCAGCAGCCATGTCCGAAGCGTGAGTATTTACATTAATGTTCATGTGTTTGATATATTATCATTTATGTCACATAACACAGTCTGACAGCTAACCTGTCTTTGCCTTCACTGTTTGTATCCTCTATTCCATCATCAACATCTGCAGTCCAGTAAGTCAGCTCTGTTTTCAGTACTTCTCTATAGTCCAAAAATTACCAGTCTGCTGATTATACAATGTCTACAAACACACGCGCGCACTCCCACACACATGCTCACACACACACACACATACACACACATCTACACACATCTAATGTCCTTTATTCTCTTTCAGAGGAAATCCAAGATCACTGCATCCCGCAGGTTGTTCCTGAAGGTATTTGCAGAGGTGGACAAAGTACACCTCCCCATTACTTGAGTCAAAGTATAGATATTCCTGGTCAGATATTATTCCAATACAAGTAAAAGTTGTTCAGTTAAATTTTTACTTGAGTAAAAATTAAAGTACTGGAGGACTTGCTTTTAAAAATACTTAAGTATTCTAAATGCACATACTTGCTGTAGAATAAAAGGCTGTGGAATATGCTACAAAGCCTATAGAAACACGGCTGAATCGAACGCTTCCTCTATAAAAGACAGTGTATAGCTTCAGTTAAACAGGCCGTAGGTTTACTCAGATGGGCCTTGCAAGGATAAACACGTCATAACGTTGCAGGCTAGGTTAATTTTACTTCCACTACATAGCATTGCCTGAAATGTGAAACAGCCGGATGACCCTCGTGACCCCCGTCCTCGTCCTCGTCTTACTGGGACCAGGTCCTGCGTGAATCTGCTGCCTTCGCGTGACCTTAATAATAGTACTGTGGTTATCTGACAAGATTAAAACATATATTTCTGAGAGGACTCTGTCAGTAACGTTAACCATTAGTATGCGTCAGCAGTGGATTCACACAGGACACGGTGTGATGTCCCAAATGGTTTCCAAGCTAAGTGGTTTCCGTACGTGTTCACACGCTGTGCTAACTGTATCAGTTGTGGTCTGCCTCTGTCACCAGATTCGTCACACATTCAGAAACATATTAATCGCGATTTTCAAGTCGCATCTCATATCTACTGCGGCGAATATGATTGTAAGTGAGCAGTGAGCACTACGTCACAGCCACCTACGAAAAAAGTTAGGCGAACGCATACGGGAAGCAGTTAGCTTGAAAACCAGCTGATTTAAAAAAAAAATCTCAAACATGGACTTAAGATATGGTCATGGGTGCTCTGGTGAGGCACCTTTTATTATCTTTATCTGCCATAGTAGTAGCCATCAGTACAACCGCCAAGTTCAGTTGTTTAATATGCAGCACGCACTTGACTGATGTTGGAATAGTTTACTGTTATTGGTTTTTCTCCTGTGACGAACACAATATGGCCTATCGCATTTTAGAAAAGAAAATTTATCCGCTGACTTCAAAGTTATGCTTCAAAGTAATGAGTAACGAGAACCTTCGTAGAGATGCAGTAGAGTGAAAAGTACAACATTTGTCTTTCAAATGTATTGTAGTAAAAGACATAAGTTTCCAAAAAATAAATAACACTCAAGTAAAGTTCAAATACTGGAAAAATGTACTTCGTTACTGTCCACCCCTGGGTATTTGTTAGCTTGTTTGTTGGTTGGTTGGTTGTGTTAAAAATGCACTCAGAAACATAACTTGCCTAAATGTGAAAGCAAATTAATGCATGCAACACATTCACACATAATCTGTTCATGACTCAGACCAAACTGCTAAAGAAGGCGAGTGCTATGCTGGTAACGGAGAAGGAGGAGAAAAAGAGAGAGAGAGAAACCACACTGAATGAGAGAGTCCCTCCACTCCAGCTATCTGGTCTGTCTGTGCAGGAGCTCCAGGTAAGTTACTGAGTTATGCAAATAATATGTACAACTACTGGCAAGTGCCCCATTATTCTGTCTCATATATGGCTCAATACCACTCGTCAGAACTATATGTATGTGTATGTGTCTATGTATATGTGTGTGTATGTATATTAGATTAGATTAGATTAAACTTTGTCACTGTGCAGAGTATGTATTTACATGTATTGTTTTTAAAAGTATACATATAAAAACAGTGACTTATGAAATCTTATATATTTATAGTCAACATAATCCGTGATATATCAATCATATCACAGTGTAATGTGCCTTAGATGGGTTTTGTGGAACTTGGCATGTTTTAGAGATGTTCAGATCTTCTCTGAAATGCTGTGTATTCCTAGGCACTGTGCAGAGAACTCCACCAAAAGATTGATGTGATTGATGAGGAAAGATATGACATAGAAGCGAAGGTGGCCAAGAATCAGAAAGAGGTACTGTCATATGTTTGGAGAATACTTTGATGGAGCATTTATGGGAAAGAAACAGTCCTCTTTCAGTTCAAAGACCTCAGTGGATATCGTAGGAGAATAGAAAAGCCCTGATCCAAATCTTATGTCCATAAAACTGAGAACTTACTGGACACTAACGCTTCACTTGATTACACAGATGAGATGAGCACTGCTTTATTTCTCTTACCTTAGTTAAGGCCCTGTTGAGTCTTTGTTAAGCGGCTGCGGAATTTTCGCTGTCCATAGATCGAAAATCTGTCACACAAGATCTTTGAGCTGAAGGGTAAGATGAAGAGACCTGCCCTGAAGAGGGTAAAGATCTCCGCCGATGCCATGCTGGGAGCTCTCCTGGGCTCCAGGATGAAGGAGTCTGTGGATTTCAAAGCCAACCTGAAGACAGTGAAGAAAGAGGAGGAAAAGGTGAGACACCCCATCTACTGATTAAACCCTTAAACTTACTGTTTCACCAAAAGGCTGTTTCACTCAATGCTATAGGGTCACTAAAAAGCTCACTAAAAAAAAAGAAAAGAGAAGACAGAAATAAGTTTTCTTTCATACATTCTGCCGCACAGAAGGAGGAGGTGACAGACTGGCGTAAGAACGTGGAGGCTATGTCTGGCATGGAGGGCAGGAAGAAGCTGTTTGATGCTGCTGGTCAATAAACAAAGTAAAATATGTTTTGTTTTGTTTTGTTTTCTACTGGAGTGAGTGCCTCAGCTGAAAATATGCAATACCAATACTTAATAATGACATACCTATTTTTTGTATTTTGGATTGCTTAGACGTATGTTCACCACTTTTTGTTAAACAACTAATGCGCTTCTTTCAGATGATCATCAATGAATTTTACTGGTCATCAGAGGCCAGTCATATCTGCGGAGGCATGGCCTGGTGAAAGAATGTTCTGTCCTACACCGTTTACCTTCCTCATTTCTGTCTGATGTATCTTCCAAATAATTTACCAGCACATCATCCCTGAAACTAGTCAAACCAGCGTGTGTTCTCCTGCAAACATGATGAATTTACTCTGTTTTACAGCTCATTTTCACTACAGTAATGGAGTCTTGAATTTTGATTCGTTTAATTTTAAACATATTTCAAAATTGTACAAACATACAAGTGAAAACATTTACATTACTTATTAGTAAATGTAATGGTAAACAACGCATTGTAATTAAAATATCCAGTCATGAATAAAGGACATGACAACATTTTGTCCAGAAGCTTTGATGGTTAATTGTTAGTGGTTAATTTGTAGTCAGCGTAGATGACTGTCACTGAAATAAATACTTAGCACTGGAAAACTCACAGTGGTGTCTTTGCCTCTATGCCTCAGTTGGAAACTCACAGTGGTGTCTCTGCATCTCTTCCTCAGTGGAAAACTCACAGTGGTGTCTCTGCCTCTCTTCCTCAGTGGAAAACTCACAGTAGTGTCTCTGCCTCTCTTCCTCAGTGGAAAACTCACAGTAGTGTCTCTGCCTCTCTTTTACAGTCTGTGACCAACTACATTGACCCATTGACTGATAGATCAATCGATTGATTGATTGATTGATGGATGGATGTAATTAGAGTTGAAAGATATACAAACTGGTAGCAGACAGAATATTTTAAACGTGTTTGTAAATTAGAACAAAGTGTTCAAGCATTTATCTGTGTCCTTTCCAAACACAGAGCCTATTACGTCAGTGTTAAAGGTCACACTGGTTCTCTGTGTCACTTGAAAGAGGAAAATATTCAGCAAAAAACAAAACAAAACAAACACTCAACATATAACATCCAGAGATGTCAGGTTACATTTAAATGCCGTCTTAATCTGGGAAATTTTGGTTAAAACTGCAAGAAGTTTACATCTACATGCACAGATAACAGGAATCATATATCAACTATGACATATTCCATATGTCACTTGTCATTTCAAAAGTATTTGAATTTAAACCGAGTTTTTCTGGTTTTCATTACTTGACATTGGAACATTAGAGCATACACAGAGCTGAGCGGCAGTTAAGTTAATGGTTTCCACTGATCCTTGTGCAAAGCCATTTTAAGTAAAGTGTCTTTTAATAAGTGTCCTATTGTTTCACAGCCACTGGCTCTAAAAATACAGCTGGGCCACAAACTGTGCTGTGATGCTTGACTCCCCTTTAGGGCTGAAATGCACAAAGCTCCCTGAGAATGGATTCTAGCCAGACCTACTCACATTTCATCAAGACGTGACTCCACCTGCTCAAAACCCTCTAAATAAACCCAGCATTGATTTACAGACCTGTGTTCTCAGCCAAACGCCATTATCCTAATGTGCTGAGAAATTAACTTCTTAATGCCATCAACTTTAATTAGTCTCGTTAACCTGAAAGGACGCTGTACAAATGTTTATTGTATGGGTTGTTTATTTACTCTACCATGTGTCTGTAAAGCCTATTTTTACATCCTTAGTTAACCTGCATCCTCTTATTTCATAATTCTTAACATAGTGTCCCTTCATTCGGTATCTCATTGTTAGCCTTTCAACCCTCCTATAATAAAACATAAGATATTATTGTTTGCCATGCACTGCGTCTCACAGCAATAGACCAAACGCTTTTCAGGACCCTGTGAAATATGTTGACAAGACTGAGGAATACTTATTACCTGCTGTAAACTCAAAATTTTAGCAAAGACACTAAATGTCAGAGAATGCCAACTCTAACTGCAAAGTGTAACAAAGCCAGTGCTATCATTCTCTGCACTGCTTTCTTCCCATTCTGCATCAGTCTACACATATTTTCTCCTTCTCCTGGCTTTGCTGGAGGTGCACAATCCAGCACCATTTGCTACCAAAGGGCGGCGTCTAGACCTCACTTGAGCACTAGATGTCCAAGTCCCATAAAAACTGTTTTATCACTGCACTTTCCTGCCTGAATCCTGATCAGATGCTACGTGGAACAGGAAATCGGAGCAGCAGACAGCCACTGGCCAAGCATCTATTTTAGTTAGCCATTCCCATGAGTGTTGTAAACTATAAATCTGAACTGTTTTGTTCAATCCTCCTGCAGCCCGTTCACTCTCTCTGTCTCTCTCTGTCTCTGCATTTTCTTCTTTTAACAGGTATGTCTTTGATAACCAGTCAAACTATACAGAGACATTAAAATCCGTAATACAGATAACAAAAACAATATCTTTTTTTGTTTAATGTTCTTTATTTACAGAATTTATGTATTAGTTAGAAATTAATTTTGTATGTCTTAAAGATGAGATATGTATTTAGCAAGGGCAGAATTGAGCTTATTTTATCAGAGATGAGCTTATTTTTTCTGGGCATCACTGTGTTTAATAATTATAAAAATATATTAAATATTGATGCTGATTGCTATTATAGTGCATAATGCCTGAAAAGTGGTTGCAGGTCAATCTTCATTTGCTTAGATGCCTCTCAGATTGGTGACGATACATAAAGATTTCCACCTATGCTGAAACTCTTGTCAGCTATGTGCAGAACTCGTACCAGCCTGCGGAGTGCTTTCCATAAACTGAACTAGACCAGAATGGACCTCGTTTTAGCTGTGACTGGACTATTGGAATTTACATAGAATTAACAGAGCATATGCTTTATATTTCTTCATGAGTTTGTGAGAATTTGACTTGACTTCGTGAGATGAAATGATGAAACTGGTAGAATAATAAAATGAAAACAGTCAGTGGCAGCTAATGTTTATAAAATCCTCTGCCTTAGTACAACAGAACTCAGTACTGCATTGCCATTTATTCACATTTCATTTCAAGTTCAAATTGTACTCTGCTTAGACAGACCCTTTTTTGTCTTATATAAAGCAAACTGGCCTCTTTTCTGACTATGCTTTAAGTCTGGTGTCTAAATGTTGCCATGCTTAAGAACATCATGCTAAATCATTTTAATGATGTGACAAGCCAATGCACTGCTCTAGTGCTTTTCAGATTCCAGAGCCTTAGGCAGCCTCGAGCACTTGCTAAAAGTTTGTGATTTCTTTCTAAGGCCAGCGGTGGTTGTTAAAAACAGAAATTCAACAAAATTATTTTACATTTCTTTCAGAACTTGCACTCTGATATAAACATGTCTGATGCGTGAGTATACCTGCTTTTAGTGCACAAATGTATCTACTAAAATAATGACTTTCCTGTGTTCATCTCATTTTTTTCTCTCCTGTTTTATCATCTACCCCTTCAACAGACCACCAGAAACTGGGGTGAGATGTTGTGATAAAACTGTAAATTGTTAATCTGTAAATTAATTCAAGATTGGAATGTCTACAGTATCATCATACCGCTTTATTGGGTTTAATTTGTTAGACACAACTGTCTTTTTATTTTGTTTGTTGTCTCTTAGAAAAAATCAAAGATTTCCTCAGGTCGGCGCCTGGGACTGAAGGTGAGAATAGTCTTGGGTAGGACACACGAGACATCAGAAAATCCTCTTTTCCATTTGTAGCATAAATGAATACTGATTTTTCAGCTGTTCCGTTAATGAATTCTTTCAGGGATTCTGTGCGTGACATGTGTAATACAAGGCTTCTTGTTGTACAAAATACATCACTCTGCTCATGTCTTTGTATTTACTATATGCTATTTGATAAAAGATATAAAAGTGGAGTATGGACATGAGTCAGTGATTAACTTCAGACAAACTGACTAATATCCATAAGGAACAGGAATACACCTGTACCACATAACTTGGTCTGGCTGGACAGGGTTTCCACAGTTCTCATAGTGGTTTACAGATGTGTTAACTTGGTGAAATAATATCTGACGTGCTGGCCCTCTGCAGATGAGAATGCTGTATACTGCCCAAGAGATGTTGATTGTTGAGAAAGAAGAGAAACAGAAAGAGAGAGATCTCACGTTAAGTGAGAGAGTCCCACCCCTCCAGCTGTCTGGTCTGTCAGTGCAGGAGCTCCAGGTAGAGTAAAAAAAACATACCATCGGTGGAATCATCCCTAAACCGACCATAGCATCATGACACACTTACAACGGCAGTCCAACGACAAGTCACAACAAGACTACAGTTTATTCCAGATGTAAAATTTAACATACAGGCCAATATAATCTGAGTTGACGACAGTTTGTCATCGTTCACCCCCCTGTTCCTCTAACAGGATTTGTGTCGGGACCTCCATCACAAAATCGATGTGGTTGATGAGGAGCGGTATGACATAGGAGTCAAAGTGGCAAAAAATGACAAAGAGGTGTGTTAAAAACAGCCAGGCTCCAGCTCTCATAGGGTTTATGTAAAAGTCATTTTAAAAACCTCTAAAGGAGTGTATCTCACATAGACTTAGTGTCACTGGATAAATCATGCCTGTATACTGGGTGAGTCATGCCTGTGTCACTGGTTGAATCAGGTCTGTGTATACTGGTTAATTCATGTCTGTGTATACTGGTTAAATCATGCCTGCGTGTATACTGAGCGGAAACACCACCTCCTCCCAGGAGCTCATACCAAACACTGGGCAGCTGGGCACACATGTACAGTATGTGAACAGCAGACAGTTTGTTGTGACAGATACAGGAGATGAGTCAGAAGATCTTTGAGTTGAAGAGTAAGCTGAAGAGACCAAACCTGAGGAGAGTGAAGCTGTCTGCTGAGGCCATGCTGAGCGTACTCCTGGGATCCAAACACACAACATCCATCGACTTCAAAGCCAACCTCAAGAGCGTTAAGAAAGAGGAAGAGAAGGTGTGCCTGTCCTCTCAAAACATCAGCATACAAAAATATATATATATAGTTTAACAGACCACTTAGATTCTTTTTTCTGACCTTTTACCCTCACCCCCTGACTACAGAAGGAGGAGGTGACAGACTGGCGTAAGAACGTGGAGGCTATGTCTGGTATGGAGGGCAGGAAGAAGCTGTTTGATGCTGCTGGTCAGTAAAGAGGTGAGTGTCACATTCACACAGACTGACTCAGCACTGTAACCACTGTAAAATATCTCTACATAAGAATAAAGTGGGGCAGCACGGTGGTGGAGTGGGTAGCGCTGTTCTCCCCGTGTCTGTGTGGGTTTCCTCCGGGAGCTTCGGTTTCCTCCCGCAGTCCAAAGACATGCAGGTTAGGTGAATTGGAGACACTAAATTGTCCCTAGGTATGAATGTGTGTGTGTGCCCTGCGATGGACTGGTGACCTTTTCAGGGTGTTTCCCTGCCTCTTGTCCAATGAACGCTGGGATAGGCTCCAGCATCCCATGCAACCCTAATCAAGATAAGCGGCGTTGAGAGGAGTGAACAATAAAGTCCATTCAACTTATCAGACACTATGCACTTAACAGACACTGTTTCCACTGAGATAACAAATTGTTTTAGTGTTCTCTCTCTAAAGGAAAAAACATCTTTCAGGTCACAGGCGAATGGAACAAGTTAAAGGAACACTTTCTTATCAGTGAAAAACTCACAGAACCAAGAGGACAGAACCTTCCAACCGCATACTGGAACAAAAAAAAAAAAAACAAATAAAAAAAAAAGAAAAAAACAGCAAGAATGTGACACAGTTTTACACTTCATGTTAGGTACTTTCATGGGAATTTTCTAATTTAATTCATTTTTAATAATAGTGAAATGCTATTATTAAATAGGATACTGGTATATGGTTTCATTGTAGTTAAGTAGTTGGTGATGCATGCAGTGGTCATGATTATGTAATATAAAGTGAAAATGTACTGATCTGTATATAACTGAGAGATGTATGGAAAGCCTGAATTAAAACACCTGACTGTGAATTCTGAATGGAGGATGTCTGTGCACTTTCTTTCACTGCCTGATGATGGCGCTCTATAACCACATACATGGTGGCGAAGAACCTTTAGTGTGGAGCTATGCTGCTGACAGTCATGGCCATGAAAAGGTCATAACTATACCATCAGTACCCACATAACCCACATGTCATAGAGTACATAACAACAGAGTACATTACAGCAGAGTGCATCACAACAGTTAGATGATTTTTGCCTGTCATTGTCATTTGACATTGTTCAACACACACTGTACACTTCCACAATTCATACTTTAAGGTACTTAAAGGAACTTAATATAAAGATGGTCTGGACACCTCTTTCAAGACAGGCATGTCTTTCTTTTTCTCTCTCATTGTTTCTTATATTGGACAGTTATTATGTTTGTTAATTTTGTATGGACAGTGTTTTGAGTTTTGAAATGTTAGAGGTGTTTTTCCCAATTAACTTTTCAAACATACTTAGATACTTTTTTAGATACTTTATTTATTTTGCCATGCAACAGTGTTGGTGGTAATTGTTTTGGTATAGCATGGTAGCTCAGTTCCAGTGCAAGCAGTAAGAGAGAAGCAAGCACACAGACACCATAGATCAGAACATTTATAAACATACTGTTATACATTTTAAATAATAATAATAATAATAATAACAATAAGTCCTGAAACCTGCTGTGGAATGGAATGCTTCAGTCACCTGTTGTGTGGAGAACAATGCTCAGTGTACCACACAGTCATGCTGAAGGACAGACATACTGCATAGTTTGAGATGTACGACATTTCAGAGCAAGAATGTTGCAGACAGAAATCTATTTTAGAGGGTCCCTCACGAGCACACGAGAAACTATATATCTGCAGTTTAGTCAAGCAGAGCCACATCAAACCCCTCTCGCCATCATTTGAAAGGTAAGATCGCATTTACTGAAGTACTGGTTCATGAAGTTGTCAATTATATGTCATGTCCGTATACATATTAAACAGAACAGAAAAAAAACGGCTCTGAACCATTAAAGGTGACAGCTTGGTCCAGTCAGCTGTGTATCATAAATAATGCCAAAAGTTATTACGAGGGAGCATTATCTTCCATTATAGTTTATTACCTAACAGTTTCTCAGACCTGTTCAACGATGTCAGAGCCATTAAAATATACATAAACTGAATGTATGGCAAATAGCTCACGGAAAACAGCTAAATTTCTATGGCAGCAATAAAGCTTAGCAATTAAATTATTTAAAAAAAAAGCTTTATCAAAAGCAGTAGCTAAATGTTCAGGGACACAGCTTATTTTGTGTAAATTTGTGACTACATGTGTAATTATGAAGGACATGCAAATGTTCCATCTGTTATAACTGCACAGTCATTGTACATTACGAGTATCAGAACAACTTCTTTGGACTTGACAATAATGTGTTTTCAGTGTTGTGCTGGCAGTTCTAAAGATTAAACTCAATTTCCCCAAAACTTAGATTTACAATATTACTTGGAATACTTTATTTAAAGATCAAGTGTTCAAAATACAAATGTCTATCAGTGTGACATCATATATACATGTTTATATAAAAAGGAAACACTTTACACAACAGGTTTGACCAGTAGGTTTTCTGCCATCAGTAACAGGACAAGATTACAGATATGTCTGAGTCAGTGTGAGTATTTTCACATTCCTCTGATCTTATCATGCACTCTTAGTATCATAACTGATACACATGGTTTTCTATATGTTCTCTCTCTCTCTCTCTCCCCTCTCTCTCTCTCTCTCACACACACACACACACTCTCTCTCTTTAATCGCCTCATCATCGAGCAGACCTGTGAGTGAGTTTCCTATTTTTGAGTGAAAAGTATTTCAGAATGAAAATGGTTTATATTTGACTGATGGCAGTCCCCACTTGTACATCTGTGTAGTTAACTTTTTGAGCCTGTATCAGTTTTACCAAAACGAACACTGCAGCAGTATCAGATACGTGCTAAACATTATTCTTATTTCATTTTCTCAGAATATAACTAACCTCATTACCTCTTGTTTTTCATCTAAGAGAAAGTCAAAGATTACTGCATCTCGGCGGCTATTCCTGAAGGTAGGTTAACAGTTTTATTATTATTATTATTATTATTATTATTATTATTATTATTATTATCTATTTATTGTTTGTAATGGGTCACATAAGGAAAGTGACCATGGATCTATACTTTTAGGTTTACTTCAAAACCCAGAAACTGTGTCTCATGCCTTTGGTCAGTGGTTCCCTTCCTAGCCCTTGTCAACCCTAAGAACAAGCTCTTGACCAGCTGATTTAGGTTTCACAGAGCAAGCATGAGGCATGTGCGGAATACCAAAGGACTGGCTTGGGAACCATTGTCTGTCTTGTTTGACTGTGCAGTACAGCACTGTCCACTGTGCTGTGGTGGAGTAAAGAATTATTTGGAATATTGTATTTTAGCTGTAAATGGGGCCATAACACCTCAGAGGGAAACAACACAATAAACATAGCAATAAAGAATAGAGAGCTGGTATAGAGATGGCAGGAAGGGTAGGAAGACTGTGAGATGCTGTGACAGCCACTGAAATATCTAAGGTTAAAAATGCGCCTGCCTGCAAAAGCAATTCATACTCTTTATCATACTGTACCACAGCATAAACTGCCTGCAAAACCATTCATACTCTTTATCACACTGTACCACAGCCTAAACTGCCTGCGAAAGCCATTCATACTCTTTACCATACTGTACCACAGACTAAACTGTTAAAGAAGGCAAGTGCTATGCTGGTGACAGAGAAGGAGCAGAAGAAGACAGAGCGAGAGCGAATACTAAATGAAAGAGTGCCTCCTCTAGAGCTGTCTGAGTTGTCCTTGCAAGACCTGCAGGTGCCTGTGCTTTTTCTTTACAGTGATGTCTGTAATATCTGTTAAAACTCAATAATGTTTCACGCCTTCATCTGATCACACTGTCTCACATTAATACTCTCGTCACAGAATCTGTGTAAAGAACTACACCGTAAAATCGATGTTGTGGATGAAGAACGCTATGATGTTGAGGCTAAAGTTGCTAAAAATGACAGGGAGGTAATTTGGACTCCACAAAAACTTTCCACACTAAAATTCATGTAACTTAAGATATAGTATAAAAATAGTTCACACAGATGCTCTCTAAACATTCACAGTCAAAGTGTTCCACAATTTAATCATGGAGCTGAGAAAATTACTCATTGATTTGTTTGTAGCTGGCAGACCTGAACCACAAAATCTTTGAACTGAAAGGGAAAATGAAGAGACCCAACCTGAAGAGAGTGAGGGTATCAGCAGATGCCATGCTGGGGGCTCTGCTGGGGGCCAAGCACAAGGAGTCCATTGACTTCAAGGCAAACCTTAAGACAGTCAAGAAGGAGGAAGAGAAGGTGAGAAAAAAACAATTACTGTGATCATTGTAGGTGTTTGTCTCTGCACACTGAAATATGTATAAAATGAATGTTAGTGTCCCTGTGAGGAAAAACCTCACAAAAATGGAAACGTGTTTTTCAAACAGTGTTTTTTATGTGGTTTATTCAAAAAAGTTATATTATTTTAAAATAAACTGGCAGTAGGAGAGGAGTAATTGTTTCCAGTTTCTTTAAATCAGTGAAACATTTCCATTGTTCTTTAAAATCCCCCCAGATATTTAGGCACATTTGTCGTCACAGCTATCAGATTATTTTGATTTTCTTTTTACAGTCTTTTCAGGACACCCTTCTCATAATGTCCCAATTTTTCAGAAGATGCTCATTTCCCTGAGTATAAACTGGGTTCACTTATTTAAAGTCCTTCAGCTATTGTGGAGTACTATTCTGATGAAACTGACATGAAACCCGATATCCTTTTCACAGAAAGAGGAGGTGACTGACTGGCGTAAAAATGTGGATGCCATGTCTGGCATGGAAGGCAGGAAGAAGATGTTTGCTGGGGCCTCTTAATTCCATAAATGTTCAGCCCTACTGTATAATGGCTGCAACATAAGGACAAATATTCTTTATACATACTAATAATCCTAAATGCCACTGGGATTGGTGTTTTACTGGATTATGTTCATAGAACATGTTCATTAGCCAGCAATATCCTTTTTTATTATTCCTGGTCAATACATAAAAAGTCTATAAGCATTAAGCATAAGCACTCTGATGTTCTTTGTAAAACTAAAATTGTAAGTGCTTCATGATCAAGTATGTTTTGCAATGTCTGGAATAATAAAAATGTTAAAAGCTGCTTGTGTTACATCAAGGTGTTTTGTCATGGTTGTTCTGTTAACTCGTCCAACTGAGTACACAGCCTGATGAATTAACAGGAAACAAAAAGTCCTGATGTTCATTTTTAGTCTGGGTGTATTCATGTTTCTCACGCAGAGTCAAACTAATTGAAGTCAGTCACAAACCACACCAAGACCTGGTCAAGTGGAAAAGATACCAGTTTGACTATATTACCCAGTAGCAAGGTGGTAGCGTCACTGTATCCAAAAATCAAGTAGCTGCTTGATTTTGAAAGCTTAAAGCTTAGCAATTTTGTTGCTAGATTTAGCAACTTTTCAGAGTACACTAGCAACTTTTTTTTCCAAAAAGCACACAGCAACAAATTTAGATACTTTTGAAAATTATTTGGAACTTTTAGCAACTTTTGAAAAGTGACTCAAACGCTAAAATTGCATGCCTCCCCCCCCCCTCTAAATGACACAAAAACTACTTTTTTTGTCACACGTATACCCAGTCACAACACAGTGCATTGTGAGTGACATCTGCAGTAGTGATGGCTTAGCTCATTAGCCAAGCAACAGCAGCAGCAGGAGCAGCATTCGACGAGACAAACTTAATTTTTTTGGTCAAATCATTTAAACACATTCAGTTCCGGAGCAGTTTAACGGCATTATCTAATGACGTTGGCACGCAACAACATCACAACGTCAATTAGTTACTTTTAGCAACAAATCAACCGGCCTGTGGCAACTTCCCTTGAAAATTAGTTGGCAACCCTGGCTTTTTATCAGTGAAACTGTTTTGACAGTCCAGCAGCGGGTTACATTCACAAATGCTACATCATTTGATTTTCCCAGACAATTTACATATTTTTAACAATCAAGTCGTGAGTTCTCTATCGGTTGGTGGACACTGGCACAAATGACTCATTAAAATGATTCGAAGTGCACACAAGTACTCACACTTTCAGTTAAATTCAGAATTCGCGTAGAATTTCTCATGCAGCTTGTGAAAAGTGTAGTGTGGGACGTTTTCTGACCCACGGGAAACGTGCTTCATGATACTTTTTTAAGACTTATAGTGTCGCGTGAATAAGCATCTCTTATTAGCAACACACACACACGCATGCATGTACAAACCTGGCTACTCTGTTTATTGTAATGCTACTCAAACCATGTTAACTGTTTTGTATTGCATCCCTATAGGGGTATTCTTACATTTGATCCAGAACCACGCCATAAAGACAAGTGTAATATAAAAAAATACCGGCGTTTGTATGCTTTGTAATAAACACGTATTAGAGCACATCGTTGACTGGCAGCCTATTACCAGTTTTAATTGCATCAGAGATAACATCAGTCATGACGTAGCTTCAGTGTAGCAAATTACTTTTGCCATGTACTGTGTTGTGCGTCTACGTTTTTCTGGACGAAATTACTGTGAGCTGAGCTATGGTTCCTCTTTTTTTTTTAGTTTAGCAGATAATTTAACACTCATTCGTCAAATGTCAAAAGTACCGCCTTATTTTGCTTGTACTCGCTTTCAATTGGATAAGTGGAAGCGTCAATACAAACGTGGGCGTGCGTCCTATTGATAGGATAGGATAGAATAGAATAGGAGAGGATAGCACTTCCTGTCAACAGACGTGCTTTAAACAGGGTATTTGAACGTTTCAAATAAGGTGAGAAACTTTCCTAAGATATAACCAAATCTTTATCTTTTGAAGATCTGAAGTTAGGGGAACATGTAAATTTCTAACGTTATTGAAAAATAGCTGAAGTGACTGCAGCATTAAACCTTAGATCCTGTTTTACGAGTGACATGTTAGCCATGGATTGCTAACTTTGTATCTGAGATGCTTTTGAATGTGAAGTTACGGGGCAGGTAAAGTTGCCTGCTAGATCATACTTATCTGCTGCAGTCTTCAGCATTTTCACATTAAACAAGTGATACTGATATTTCGTTTTCTTTGTCAGTACTGAAAATTTTTAGACGTTTTGTACACGAACGAACACCGTGCTGTCAGACCATTGGTCACTAGTTGACATTTACTTTATTACCCTTAACCTTTAGCTTTCAGTGTGGTCTCAGCTTTCTCAGCTCCATGATTAGAAAGCTGAGATGCATGCTGTATGCACGCAATAATCTATTACATTGATGTGTACTTTAAAATATTTTTAATAGCAAAGCGATTTCTCTCATCACGTCATTCAGTTCATCTTGATCATAAGAGGTGCAGTGTCTTCCAACACTCCGTGCTCCACGTCCTGGATGTCCAACCACAAACTCTTTCTGTTGAGGCATGGTGAGGGTGCCTGGAACAAAGAGAACCGGTTCTGTAGCTGGGTGGACCAGAAGTTGAGTGATAATGGGGTGTTGGAGGCCCAGGAGTGTGGCAGGCTGCTTAAGGAACACGGCTATGAGTTCGATAGAGTTTTCACCTCCATACTCAGCCGCTCTGTCCAGACAGCCTGGCTGGTTCTGGAGGCCATGGGCCAGGAGTGGGTTCCTGTGACAAAGTCCTGGAGGCTGAATGAAAGGCATTATGGGGCTTTGATCGGTCTGAACCGGGCCGAGATGGCTCAGAAGCATGGAGAGGAAAAGGTGAAGCTGTGGCGTCGGAGCTACGACATCACTCCACCCCCCATTGACGAGTCACACCCGTACTTCACCGAGATCTACAACGACCGCAGGTACAACACCTGTGATGTGCCAAAAGAACAGCTCCCACGCACAGAGAGTCTGAAGGAAGTACTGGACAGACTCCTGCCCTACTGGAATGAGGTCATAGTTCCAGAGATAAAGAATGGGAAAACTGTGCTGATCTCAGCCCATGGAAACAGCTGCAGGGCTTTGCTTAAGCACCTGGAAGGTAAATGGCGTTTGTAGGACAGAGCATTTTGTCACTGATTCTTTGCTTGCATGAGGTCCAGGTAGTTACAATTTAAGAGTTTAGGTCATATTTGTCATGGCAAATATCTGCTCAGTGATGGTAAAAACAGTATTGCATGCTAACAATGTGTAGTGTAGCTAACTGCTAAAACTCAACCCCAGAATACTTTCTGACATTATATTTTCCATATACGTTATAGAGGACCGCTTTCTCATTTTGTTTGCCTGAACATCATTACCATGTAGAGTTTGAGTCATAACCTCATTAAAAAGGTCACAGGCCTAAAAATTACCATGGGCATCTGCTACAAGTCCAGTCCTGAAATTTAAGCACACTTACTACCCTGCTACTGTACGTTACATAACGCATACAGCAGTGGGAGTGTGAAATGCAATGAGATACATACGTCATCCTTAAGCTTACAGTAATGATTTACAAGGTTTGTTTTTACATAATCTCAGATTGCCTATTTAAAGGCTTATTAATGGGAAAACAGAAAACCAGATAACCTATTAGGGCCAATAGAATCAGTAAGAACTCAGCGCTTCTGTTTAATTCACTGAACATTTTTTCATCTTTCAATAGGAATATCGGAGACAGAAATTGTCGGCGTGACTTTACCCACTGGAGTGCCGGTTTTACTGGAGATGGATGGGGGTTTGCGGCCAGTCAAACCCCGGCAGCTCCTAGGCGACCCGGCGAAAATTCAGGCCGCTATCAAAAAGGTGGAAGATCAAGGAAAGGTCAATGCATCAAACAAATAAGATGAAAAAAAGGAATAGTTTAGTTTATAGTGGGTCTTACCCAATAACAAAGAGGTTTTGTTTATCCCCATATAACAGTTACTGATCTAGTAACGGTGCATTAGTCAAGACACACGCTGGACTATCAGCCCACATCAAGGAGGACAGTTACAGGTGTCCTAGCTTTTTTCACATCAGTCTATGATAAAACTCTGAAAATAAGTTGAATACAAATATTTGGAATTTAAAAAATGCTACCTTATCTATTAGCAGGGCATACTATGACAAACACACAGTCTCAGATGGTTGCTAATACCTCATTCAGCACAGAGACAGACTAATGGTCTAGTCTTATAACACTCCTACATTTTCATTTAGTCCCTTCTCCCCCTATAAAGTCATGAAGTCATTTAAAAATGTTAAACATTACACTGAAAACTCCACCCTCTATCTTACAATGTGGTATTCAACGAAACACCATGACAAAAGGTGTAGAAATAAATTCTTTCTAAATTAATTTAAGTCCTATATTTACTTTTTATATTTATTTTAGAGATTTCCAGAAGCACATCAGCTGACAAGTAGATAAAAAACTTTTAAAACAATTCCTTTGGTCATTGATGACAGTACCATGATATTTCATGACCACTGAAGAAAACAGTGGACAATAATAAATAGAATAATAAATTAATGTTACTTAAATGTATGATAAATTTTAGCACCCCTTGAAAGAATTTCACTAAAAATGCACCGTGAGGTCTAGTTTGAGCATTTGGTTAATCTGTGCCTTTATGGTTTCCATTGTTCTTTAGTTTGAGTTGCTTCTCAGTGATCAATTGAAATGCAATCAATATTAGATGTTATGAGAAAAGCTGTTGTCTGTAGAATATTATATAGAATATAAAGTCACATATAAAATCCCTGATGAACATAAAACAGAAGTGACCTCAGCACTGGTGTGTCGATGAGTTCATTCCAGCTCTGTAAAATGAGACAGGTGAGTGTCTTCCCTTACACATGAACACACATCCTGCTTCATCAGGCACACCTACAGCTAATATCTGACATGGATTGTATTCACATTCTTGTTACCTGTATAAAATATTTCAGAGATTAGTACATTTTACCATATTTTAATTTTTTTTTAATGAAGTACAACATCTCCTAAACAGAGGTATCTAAATAATCTCATGTGAAGTTCTCTGCTCTGTATTAGTTTATTTGGTGACTATGGTGTGTAATGTACCTTACAGACTGATAGTGTCTGAAAACTAAACCTAAATTTAAAAGTGAGTAGAATTTATCCAATGGGTCAAGTTGCGTGTTACAGAATTACTCTGCCTTCAAACACCTTTCATATTTATGTATTATTTATTTCAGAATGGACAGATTATGTGTATAAGAATACTATAAAGCTATAATTTAATGTGATTGTAACGTAAGTCAGTGTGGTGTATAGTGAGCACAACCTGCCACATGCTGAAGTGTTTAACCAGGTTCTGTCTAAACCACCTTTAAAACCCATCCTGGGACTCTTTGCTTTTAGCCTGGCTTTGAAAAGTCCAGTGTGAGCTCATTGTTTTAGGGGTGTCAGGCACTAATGCTGTGCCAGTTTAAATGTGCTGACAGTGCAGCTATGGCGGTGGTTGGGTCTGCATTGTTTTGTCTGCTTTATGTTTTTTCCTTTGTTTTTTTTTAAAAATAATTTGTCTTTGTGACTGTAGAACACTTCTGTGAAGTGCAATAACTGTACTGTACTGTGTTGTGTTGTAAACATTAACTATGTCTGTTTACTTATGTCTGATCATGTGTGAAAGATGTATTGGTTTTGTTTGTATGGCTAATACAATGGTAACTCCATTTTGAAATATAAGGCCAGTCAGATGTGTAGAGATAAACTCAGCTCTACTCTTATTTGACTTTAAAGTGACTAAATTATTTGCCATTGAACTCCTGTGGACTGTGGTATCTTGTCCTGGTCACAGTGTTTCAGTGCTCAGCTCATGTGCAATGCCGTTTTGGCCAAATGTATTCCTGCTGTCCAGTCATTACAACCGTTTGGCATGCAGGGGAATATGGGAAATAAAATCTGTTAATATAAACTCTGTCCTCATCTTTTCTTTATATTTTAATCATCTACACAGCAGGAAAGCTATACCAGCAATAATGTCTGTTTTATAGCCTTTATGCAAAGAAATGCAGTTCACTTAAAAGATTCAAGTGCAGATGAAGGAAATGAAAGACCTGGGAACAGTGCATATATAGCTGTATTAGGTACAGGACAGCTGTCTGGTGAAGAAGATCATAGGGAGTGAGGTCAGGTGGGAAGAACGACTAGAGTGTGTCCAGGTTATCAGGTTTGATTGTACATGTCTTGTGTGTCTGACATAGCAGTGACTATATGACTGCACCTCAGTGATGTAGTAGCCCTTGAAAAGAAAATGCTTGACTTGGACAACAGCAGTGACATGAGCAGTGTCCGAGTCAGATATTACTGCACATGTATGAACACGATGTTACCAAGAAAAAAAAAACAGTAATGGAGTTTGAGTTATGCATCTTGGTCAGGATCCAGTTTGGGGGCTGGTGTGTTCAATGGGATCCTCGTGGGTTGTGGAGACACAGACGTCATCAGGAAAAACGACCCAATAAGAGAGAGTGTCCATGCATTCCTTTACTTATGTCCTTAAAGGCTACATAATGGAACCATACAAAACACCTCTCTGGATTTTACACTGAGAACACCCTGTGCAAAACTGAAACTCATTCATATCATCATACCTCTGCCCATTGTTATACGTGTAGTTTTATGATCATGGGTCTTATGCTCAGTTCAAATGGTTATGTTTATGAAGTTAATGAAGTGAAAACAGTCAAATCTCGGCCTTTAAGACGTTCACGTGCATTCTTGAAAGCAAATGGGCAGAATCTCAGTAATAAGCTGCATTATGACATCACAATATCTTATTATACTCTAGTTTTCCAGCATTGTGATATGTCGGCTATTATGCAGGCCTCAGAATGAATATTTGTTTTATAAACACATATTAAAGATCACGATTTTCTCACCAATCTGGAGTCTTAGGACACCTCATTTTACCTTTGTCTGTTGATACAGACATAATCACTCCTTATTGACTTCTGTCATTTATCTTTTCTCAACCTTTTCTCACACCTTGTTAAATGTGTACACATAACTCAAATTGGTCATCAAAATAAAACATGCAGCATGAAGGCTATTAAAATACAGGAGACTGGCCTTGGGAGTATCCTCTGCTTCCAAACTTCCGAACATGTCCTTTTTTGGTTGAGTTCCCCCCTGGCTGTGATCAGCGGCTGGCTGGAGGGCCTCAGATTGCTGCATTAACCTTCTGTGTGACTGCTGTTTATTCATGCTTTTCACTCTGCCCTGATTCCATTTAGATGACAAGGCGTGAAGCTGCCATGGTTTCAACTGTTATTTCATTTCATCAGCAGCCAGTACATCAAACAGAAACAGGATCAACAGCGTCTGAATATTGGGCACTATAATTATCAGTCATTCTAAGTGTTCACTATATTAAATGTATTACAGTAGTGTTATATGCATGGACTAACACCCTCCAGCTCACAGTATTAAAAAAAAAGTTAAAAAACAAAACAAAACAGTAATACTTAGAAGAGATTCAAAATATGAATACATCTCAGGACAACATTCTCCTTTATTGTAAACAACCAATGAAACCACCAGCAGTTACACAGTAAAGTGTTTGTGAAATTACATCATTTGGATGAGTGGTCCTTTGAGCCATGGTCAAATAGTCCAGTATAAACAGACTATATGTGAAAAAAGTCAGGAAGACTCATCTAATCAGTCACTCATTAGGATCTGATCTTATCAGTCCCCACAAAGATCATTTTATTCTCTGGCTCAAATCCATGCAGCACTCTTAATCTCACAATGCAATATATCTGCAGGTGTGGAACTGGTTTTGGTTTTGTGATATTTGCTATTTGATGTTAATGATGCTTTTTTCTTATTGCACTAGTGTTTTTCCTTGTCTGTTTCTAGCCCTATACTATAAAGAAGAAGAAAATATTTGAGGTTAAATCTACTACAGTTTAACTGTCTTAATGAGGTGAACTTCAATGTCTGTGGTACTGGAATGATGACAAAGATTTTCATATTGCATTTCTTTGCTTAGAGTCAAAGTAAAGCTGCTAGTACAGGAGACATGGAAACATTTACAGCATTTCCTGAGGCACTGATGTTTATATGAACACCACTTTTCTTAACTATGATTTCACAGTGCTAGAGTGAGTGTTCACACTGTTTGCCAAACAAGTCCCCGAGGTAATACCCTAGTCTCCTGCTCAGAAGACACTGGGATTCTCCAGGAGTCAGTATAAACTTCAACTGTAGCAATGACAAATACAGGTGAAAAAGCGTTAAATTCAGTCATGCTGTTCTCCCTAAATAAGTATAGCATTTTGGCCTCTCCACAAACAAACCTCTTTCAGATCAATGATGCTGCCCCAGGCTAGTCTTGGTGGACAGAGCAGGACAGCAGTGTGAAGCTAGACTTTTTCAATTCCTCAGAGGCATTCTCAAACGCTGCGGTCCAATCAACCTCCTACCGCCTGCCCTCTCCGATCTCTTACACCTGTAAAGGCACTGGTGCTGCGTCTGTGGCAAAGGTATGAATGGACAGTCTCTTATAGCAGCAGACAAACCCTGGAAGGAATGGAACTTCTGAACTATAATCACCGTTGGCCACTTCCACTGGTGCTGTCTTTTAGGATTTTGTCTCTCATCCACAGACTCCATGGCTCATTCACTATACTGAGCACAGGATCAGGGAGCACAAAAGAGCTTAATACTCTACATAGCCGCTGAAATCTGGGGAATACATAATAACAACTGGGTAACTCAAAAGGAAGTCATGCTCCTAACCTCATGGACAACACTAAAAAACTGCAAAGGCCGCTGATTGGTTGTGGTAGCAAAAGCGGGCAAAGAGTATTTGTTTGTTCCAAAAAGAATCTGGTGTGTGCAGTGAAGGCCTTTGTTTCTTTATAGCATGAACCTCCATTTGTCAGTGGACACTGCCAAAGTCTAGGGCAGCAAACAACCCCTCCTACTTAGTCCACCTATGGACTCCTTAATCCAGGGGAGAGGAAAATTGTCTTTATTGGCCTGTGTGTTCAGGTGCTGGTACTATGTTCAGAACCTTCAGGATCTGTCTTTCTGTCCTGGAGGACTATGTACTTGGAGAAGAATACAGCCTCCCCATACCAAGACCACAGCTGTCCCTCACTCCAACATTGGCCCTGCACACGATGGTCCACCACCATAACGGCCATCTCTCCTTTTCTAGATGTGTGATAAATAAACGGCCTTAGCATGACCTGTGATTTGGAGTTGACCCACACTGGCCTCTAGACTCTATTAGGCCACCCTTGGCCTATCTTAGAGTAGGTGTAGGTCTGTCTTGCCCTGGCTTCCACCAGGGCCTTCATTTTCTTCACTTCCTGCTCCATAGACTTTAACTCCTCATAGATATCCCAACACAGCCCTGATTCCTACTTCAGTGATCTTTAGGAATCCGACCGATGCACTGATTTTAAGTCGCTTTGGCTAAAAGCGTCTGCCAAATGCTAAATTGTAAATTGTAAATCTTTGTAACTCTACCTGCAATAGGCCTTCAACATTTTATTGTTAAACTCCATCATTGGCTTGTTATCTCAATGCAAAAATGAAATATGATTGGCCACAACACCTCTTCTTGTTGCTACTAACATCTGACAAAATATGATGTTCTAATCTAGGGCAGACACTCATCACTCATTGTACTCATCAACCAGTGACTGGCAAGAACAGTAGTATTCTCTTAAGGAAACTTCTGCCTGGCCACTCCGTTCTGCTAGTGACTTTGACATTTCTGTTTTAGCACTTGCTATCATGGGCTACCTATGGTACCACTGTTTTTTTTTTAGTCCCGCTGCTGCACTCAGTGAGAGGTCCTGTCTCAAACAGTTAGTTAAAAGTTCATTCCATATGGAACATCCTCAGCTTATACACTCATCATTAGCTCAGGTATCAGGTCTTCTTTGGACTTCTATATGGCTCCCAAATTAGTCCTTAATGTAAGTCCTTACATCAGTCTGCTCCAGTCAAAATGCAGCTGAGTTTAGCTGAGTGTGTGTAGTATCACTATCACTAGTTGTAACTGTAAATGTGTGTCTCCTTCAGATTGCAGAGATGGCAGTATAACACAGAGTGTGCCCACTCTGAGCCACAGACTAACTGCTGTTTAAACGCATGGGCAGACGGCTGTATTCACTATTCTCATCTCTGGTCGTGCGGTTACTTGAGAGAAGCACAGTGGTGGTCAGATTTATTGTAAAACTAAGGTTTGTGCGGTTGCCTCCCTGTTTGCTGATGCTCAAGCCTATGTTTAAAACGCCCTCAGAGAAGTATATCATGATGTAATTACAGTCTCCAGCAGCTCTCTAAATCTAAGGGCAAGTCCAGCAAATGTGCATGTGAAAACAGCTACAGAATGTGAGTGAATGCCTGCTACAGTCTCAGTTTTCATAACTCAGTATGATTGCATGAATGTGGCCATAGACATTATCTGGTTTTAACAGGTGCTGAACTTTAGTATACAGCAGAAGTTATCAGTGTTAATGAGTAAAACACATAGTGTGGCTTGACATATTGCCATAGAAAATTAAGATCACTGGCACACATCACTAAAGTGCATGTTTTCTAACATTAGCTAGAAAGCCTGTTTGACCAGTCAGCTCCCTGAAATCTCTAAAACCATTTTATCTTTCATTCATTCATTCTTTCATTATAGCAAGTTAGTTCTGTTCTAATCCAGCTGTATAAGTCCTCCAGCATCAGGCTGCAGTGATGGGTGAAGTAAATAGTTCTCGAGCTATGCCCAAAGATGCCCTTTGTCTTTGATTGTACATCACAATCAGTGATGATGGGAGCCACATACTAGATCCATCATTTAAAATGTTATACTCCATTAAGTTACGCATTCAATATAAATACATTATACATAACCTCTTATTATCATCATGGGTGGTCTACCTAAGTCCTGTTTCTGGAGGACAGTAGTGTCTCTACTTGAATTCTTGTCCTACTTGTGACCATAAAGGTAAACCCATCTGTTTACTTGTATAAATAACTGTCCCCAATAATAAAAAAGCAATTTAAAGCTATATGAGAATAAACTCACCTGGGTCCTATGCAAGCAATGCTTTATTTTTTTCAAAGGAAAGGTACATTTGCTCTCTTAGCAACAGTTGTGGAGTTTGTGTTATCGTCTCAAAAATATGTTTGACATGATTATATGAGTCACTGAGGCAGAAAATATCAAGAGATGTGGAAGACTAAATCTTACCCTGGTTTATTAACCATTAGATTAAACATTTTAACTGCTATATTTTTCCTAATATTATTGGAATAAACAACTTCGAAAAGTCAGCACGAATACTGATGAAATTTTGGCTCTCATGCCTAGATATTGTATTCTGACTTCTGGACAAGAGGACCAATGAACTTCTACTGGATCAAACCGGAGGAGGAGCTGCACAGTGTCTTGATTTAAACAGAGAGGAATTATGTTTATCTCATTTTATTAAAACACTCTTTGTCTTGGGTGCTCATAGAAAGTTCGAGACAAGAACTTGCTTTACATCACAGGTAAGATTCAGCTTGCATGCGCATTTTATCATTGGTCAGTGAACTGGCAGCACTGGGTTCCGATTGCGCTGAACACCCTGTTCACGTTAATATCTTGGCAGGAATTGAGATCTCATGCAAATTTAATCATACGATGTTTGTCGCTGCTAGCAAAATATATCTAACTTTCTAAAACAACTTGCATATAACCTGTATCTTTCTTAAGTGTGTCTGCTTTTCTTTTTTTAATTAATATCAATGTAGTAAATATACTGTTTTACGACAGCAGGCCTAATGTGATTAAATAGTGCCATTTCAAAGACGGACGCTTGTTACAGATATGATGGCATTTAGTGTACGACAATACAAAGTCCTTTCAGATGGTTAGGCGACAATAGTCGTTTAGCCTACTTCGGTTCATCTGGCAGTCTTTGCCGTGATGTGTGGAATACTGGATTTCCCCTTCAAATGGGCATGCCCACACACAGGTACATGGTAACAACTGTTGCACTGAACAGGAAAAATCACTCATTTGTACGCACTGTGCCTCATTCTCAAGGCTACCGGAAAACTGAAAACTGGGGGAACAACCCCGCAAACTATAGCGGACGGGGTTTGGCATAAGTGAAATACAGATATGTATGTCTCGTTTATTGCAAAGTAACTGTGAAGTGAATAATGTAATTACAGTATAGATGACAGTGCTTGACAGTAACCAAAAGCAATGCTAGCCTACGTTAAATCTCACGCACTTGCTTTTATTTCCTTTTGTTTGCTAACATTATTGAAATATTTCGTGTCAAGCAGATACGTAGCCTACACAGAAACACGTAAGATGTGCTAAATAATAACACAAGGCATGTCACAGTAGACAGTATTGACATGATTGGCATGTGATCATATTCTTAGAAGTCAACCTACGGTATTCGCGGTTCGGTTTGTCCCTCGGGTTTTGAATTTAAACATGAACAACAAAAGGAATCTATTTAATACAAACAGCTCTTCAAATGAGAATGTAAATGTTCATTTAGAAATTGACTGTGAGACAACAAAACTTGAGCATTAGTTGTTACAAGTGTAACGGTAGCCGGCGAGTACAATGATGCGCAGTGAGTATACCGCAATCCCCCGACACCTTAAGATGCGTACTAGCATCTTAAGGTGTCGCCGGTTCGAGTCTAGTGTTATACACAACGCAGAGTCGGTTACATAAGGCTCTTCTCATAAACAATGCGTAGAAGAAATCCAAATGAAGGTTCTTCATTAAAAAAATGACTGCAAGATTTCAGCTGTGGTAACGACGGTTTTAAACCGAAATATTGGCGCACATGTGATTTGAATGAGGGAGGAGAGTCCTCATCGGGACTCTCGTTCATCATGTGGGACAGGGCGACTGCATAATGACTTCTCAGACCGTTACAGATCAATACGCGGCTACTTCAATATAAGAAAAAGAACTTCCTGTGATCAGACGCCTAGAGATAAAATCTACTTTATGAACGTTATTCGTTTATGTGGATCTATATATTCCACTTATAACGTATTATTTAGCCTATGGCCTGGCTAATGACACCACATGTTTTGTTTTTAATTAAAATGGTTATTCGACCAGCGTTGTCGTTAAAGCTGTTGTAAGTGCCCACTCAGTTAATACATTCGCGAAACCGCATGATAAGTATGATGCGGTAGCGGACACTATGGACATAATTCACCATAAACTGTGTTTTGCTATACGTTCTACACACGCAGTTATTGCGTGCCTTTCTTACTTAGGTAGACAAGGACCAGTTGTGGAGGAAGTACTCAAACACTATACTTAAGTAAATGTACAAATAAACAGGACAAAATGTACATCTAGTAAAAGTAAAAGTACCACATTAACCTTTTTACTTGAGTAAAAGTAAGTAAGTACCTGCTTTTAAATTACTTAGAGTACTAAAAGTAAACAGTACTTGCTGAATGTATCCCTAATGCAATGGTCCTACAATATCATTGTGTGCTTACTGTATGTATATTTTGTTTATATACATCAGTAGTATTAACAAAATAAAGAGGACTGATTATACCTTTGAAAGTTTCTATTTAACTGTAAAATAAAACCAATCACAATATAACACAATGCAAAACCATTGTGTTATATTGACTGCAGTAAACACATTCAAGACAAAGTTGTCTGCCTGAAAAAAGGGGCATTAAACACACCGAACAAAGGAATAGGCACTGATCCTAACACAGGATTTCAACATATTATCTATTACAAAATTTATACTTTTGCCAGACTGTTCTTACAGGAGATGGAAATTTGGTTTGGTTCAATATAAGCATGCCAAGTAGGGCTGACAGTCTGACTTTTAAATTCCATTTTGGTGTAATTAAGACAAAGGTATCTTTAAAGTAATTACTACGATGTTAACCTGTCATTCTATAATACCAACTTATTTTAAACCTTAACTCTGAAGGAGCACAGGGCTAAAGAGCCCCTAGCCACACAAGCAACATAACCACCGCTGTTCCTGGGATCTAGCATCCAAGCAAACACCCAGGACCAAGACTACATTGCGTTAGCAACATGCATGTGTTACTTGCCAGTTAACGCTAGATTATAATAATTTAATCGTGTTTACTTGTTGCTAGTGGTGCATTTTGAACAAAGAGGCTAGCTAAGGTTACATAAGACTTCACTAACCTAAATTAATTTAACATGCAAAAGTCAGGTAGCATTAAGCAACCTAATTTACCTCAATATGTTTCATCAAATTTGACAGCGAATTTTTGAAAGCTTGTGTTTTCGAGGGAGACAATGATGGCACCAGAATCTCCATGAATCATTTTTAGAACCAGTTATCTCAAACAACTCTTTTAAATAAGGCCATTGGTGGCGCATGACTAATGGCTGAATCTCCGTGGTGGCCTGTCTCGAATCCATTTTGGGTGTTTTATCACCGGTTAGTGCTGCTGCTGATGCTGCTGCTGCGGGCGCGCCCCGCTCCTGTGGAAGGAGGGTCTAACATTACCTGCCCGCTTTGATTGGTTCAGTGGACCAATTCCCCTCTCGCCATTGATTACTTTAAGACTAACTAACAAACAAAAAAACGCAATGTGACTGTAACGTGTAACGCAACGCATTGTAGAAATGTAGTGGAGTAGAAAGTATAGATATTTGTTGTAAAATGTAGTGGAGTAAAAGTCAAAAGTACCCACAACTAAATCTACTTAAGTGAAGTACAGATACATGAAAAATGTACTTAAGTACAGTAACGAAGTACTTGTACTTCGTTACATTCCACCACTGACAAGGACCCTTAAAGAAAGTGTGTTTTCTTGGTTGCTATTGCGACCTCTTGTGTTTTTTTGGTTGGTGGGGCGTGATTTTGTTAGCTCTGGCTTCTTGGTTGTGCAAGAAGAATAATGACACACGCATTCCTGTAGTCAAGGAGAAATTGTCCGACTCTGTTTTTTCTGCAATTTCTACACCGGTGACCTGTTTGTCTGCCTGAACGTCCTCAAAGACAGCTCTCAGGAACATGATGGACGAATGCAGTTTCAATGGCGGCGGGACCCTGGCCTGTGATTTCAGCGTGGTGGGAAACACATGGGCCAGCGCTTACTAGTGGCCATGAGCGTCGGCCGAGCTGGCAGGCTGTTGTTCATCCAGCACACTATCTCCGGGCGGCGTTTCCTGTTCGACACAGGAGCGCAGAGGAGCGTCCTGCCTGCATCGAGTGTAGATGTCCTGGCTGGTGGACACGGCCCCCCCATGGAAGCTACCAATGGCAGCCCCATCCGCACTTATGGCACTGGACACGTGGGGCTTTGTTTCAGTGGATATCGTTTCGGCTGGGACTTTGTCACGGCAAAAGTGGCCGTGCCCATCCTCGGCGCGGATTTCAAGTTTCAAGTTTATTTAGAGCCCAGTATCACTGTTTACAGTCTCAAAGGGCTTTACAGGCCACAACAGTCAAAATCAAAACAGGATTTCCTATGCACCAATGGACTGCTGGTAGATGTCAAAAACCGCCACTCGACCCAACAAAGCTCACCGTCGCCAGGGCCGAGTTTGAGAATATGGACTGCCTCGGCATCATTCGCAGCTCCAACAGCCCGTGGGCTTCACCCCTCCAGATTGTCCCAAAGCCCGGTGGTGGGTGGCGCCCGTGTGGCGACTACCGCCTACTCAATGACGCAACAACACCAGACTGATACCCAGTCCCGCACATCTAGGACTTTTCTGCCCACCTGGCTGGAAAGGTCATCTTTTTCAAAGTGGACCTCATCCGTGGATATTCCAGCACCTCATGGACTCAGTGCTATGGGACCTGCCTTTCATCTTCATCTATCTAGACAACATCCTCAGGAAGGAGTCAAGAGTCAGAAAGGTGTTCAAAGGAGCTTCAAGTTTTGATTTACAGTATTCTTTATGATCAAAAGCACAGATCGGGTGGAATGTGCTCCTGTAATATGAATAAATATTTCCCGTGATTTGGCATCACTCTGGGGCAGTGGCGGCTGGTGCCTAAAATTTGGGGGGGGCGGGGGGGGGGGGTGACAAACAAACTGAAGAACTTCATAGCTCATAGCAAATCCCAAAAAAACACAACACACTGTAATATTGCCTCAACACTGGCCAGTAGTACTGCTTGAACATAAATTTTGCTCCCTTTTCCTTTTGGCCTGCAAATTTCTCAATGACTCTGGTTAAAGTCAGTCATCTCAGTCACTAATCTCTTTTCCACTGACAGCATGGCCAATGCATTCAGCCTCTCCTGAGTCATGGTGTTTCTGAGAAAAGTTTTAATTCTTTTCAAGCTCTCACTCTCATTATGTCCACGCAAGGCCAACTCAAAGGCTCCACAAAATTTTACACAGTTTATTATTCTCAACAGAAGTATTTTTACATGAATCAATCTGCCAAAAGTAGTACCATGAACAGGTGAGGTTTTCAGATTAACTGTAACATTTCCTTTGTACACACGCAGACGTAAATGCATAGGCTTAAATGCATAGTGAAAGGCACTGGCTGAGCAAACTCCACAACTTGAAGCGTGGTTTCTCTGCACCACGTCCAGTATTTCCGTATCTGGACAGTTTGTACATATGACGAAAGCACATTAGTGCAAGCCCTCCCGGAAAGCATACAGATTGCAGTGCCTGCAGTTCGAAAAAAATTGCCTTAACATGAGAGTCTGTCAGAGAGATCTGAGTGATTTTCAGTCAGACTGAAATCGCCCAAAAGGGGCGGTACTTCACGGAAAATGACGTGACGCTGATTGGACCATGATATTCAGGGCCAGGACAAACTGTCTAGAACAGTCACAGCTAGCGTAACACTGTGGTAGAATGTAATTGAAAAACACCCTCTCTTTCTCCCTTTGGCGGTGCGTCGCCCGATCGCTCAAAGGAACAAACTGCCCCTACTCTGGGGGGAAAAAGCTTCACATGCATGAGCTGAGGTGAAAAAAAAATCCACGGTTCACTACACACGTACCGTGATTAGGGTTGCCACCTTTGATTTGTGAAAAATCGGGACACTAAGACGATTTTTCGTAGAGTTGGTGGTGGTGGGGTGTGTGGGTCAGGTTAAACCATATTTGCAAGTATACAGTGTTAACAGTTGTAGGACTCCCTACTGCTGCCTCTCTTACCTATATTTGTCCACACAAAACACAGGTGGCGGAGACTGGATGTCCTTGAGTGGGCTTTACCCATTCAGGAAACTTTTCTCTTTTTGCCCAGTCTGAGTTATATGTTGGAAATCGTTTTTTCTTTGACCCTGGTGGCTCGTCCAATTTTGTTTGGTCATCCTCCTCGTCCGTCTCTCCCCTAATTTCACAAAACCGACAAAATAAATAAATAGTTGTTTTTTTAAAACTAACTTTACCTCTAGCTAGCAACTTGATGGGGTCGTGCTGGCAGTTGCTAGGTAATAAGGCAAGCTTCCGTACTTCTGCTACCAATCAAATCAGAGTATTAACATGGCCAGTCGCCGCTTCGTTTTACCCGTTTTTACCCGTTTACGGACACAGTGTATTGGATGTATAGACCGTTTCAACGAATATAAATGAGTTTGGCAAATGGCGTCATCTGTTCCAAGATAGTGCGCACCAGTGGGGGGAAATGATGCATATCAAGAGGATGGACAACAGATAAAATTTAAATTGTCAGTTAAACAGAAACGGTAAATATTGATTTAGCCTACTGAAAACTGGGACATTAGGTGTCCCGGAAGAGAGAATAAATTTTCTGGGACTGACTATTAAAAAGAAGGACAAACCTTGAGTGGAAAACCGGGACAGGAGCAGCCCTAACCATGATGATGACAGAACTGCCTCAAAATCGTCACACCACTCATTAGGTGTTGAAAGGAAAGGTGTATAAACTACAGTCTCCAGACTGTTACATGGTGCATAATGTATCATAGCCGTTTGAGACAAATGAGAAATTAATTTGCAGTAACTGGAAATAATGGAGGAGTGGAACAAAGGGCATTCTTCATCCATGCTGTCATAGAAGGTCAAACATAGCTCCTGTTTGACTGGGTCCACACAGTGTGTGCTGAGTAGTTTGCAAACATTTTGTTTTTGGACTAAGACTTGAAAGAGTAGGTGGTTATTCTGTAGCTTGACAAAGGATAGAGTCTCTAAAGTTTATGGGATATTGTTTACTGTGCCTTGATCAAACTGTGTGCAGTGGAGAAGTGCATGACTGTAGTACACATGCCAAGTCAGGTCTTATTCCTTAGATGGTATTTAGCTGTGAGGCTGGAGCTCTCTACTACAGCCCATTCTGTGAGCAGCTCTCAGCTGCTGACCAGTGACTTGTCTCCTCGGAGATGTGGAATGTATTTAATTGTAATTAAAACAGTCGCTAGACCAACATAGTTCTGGTACTTAAGAAGAACCTGTGTATATTCTCTCTATAGAAAGCAAACCCTAGGAGGGCAGTGTTGTAAGGACCTGAGTCACTGGATTGGGATAACCTTAGGTAAAGCTAATGTGTGTGTTATCTGAAAAGGATAAACATATCAGATGATCCCAATCACACCATGCTGTATCAAACATTTAGTCTGTCTTAAATATAAGGTGGCAAACCAGGAGTGTTCTTAAAGTCTGCATCTATTATGATGGAGGTCAGCTCTGTACTTCCCATTCCGGGACATTCTCGTTAATGTCAGTGTGGCTGATTGTAAAACTAAAACATGGCTCATGTCAACAATGTATTTTAGTGTTGTATACATAACGCAGAAAGAACAGAAAGTAGAGAGGAGCCACCTCCATGTTCCCGCCGAGCTTTAGGGTGAACACTACAGCAAATGCATCATTCTGTATGCTCATTACCATAACTGGAGAACTGTCTCACTGGGCTATTGCCCAAGAACATGGAGAAATCACTCTACAGTATTTAGACATACACCTAAAATATTGCTGAAGAGTAGTAATAGTTTATGTTCATATGTGGGCAGCTTAGGCCCTCTCATAATGAAAAGCATACTGTATTTTGAGATCCTCTGAGATATAAAGTTTGATTGCTTTGGTTCTGCAGGAATGCATTAAAGGATCCAGAGGTATGCCACTTCACTTTTCTCATTCCCAGTTTGTATGGAGTTGCATTTGTGAAGGAGAGGAGGGTGAGAGCTGAAAATCAAAGCCTCTGACACTCTGATGGACTTGGCAGTGACGTTATAACTCATACAACTCTGTATCTTCAGCATCCTGACATCTAAAGAGCACCTTTAAAGTTCAGCACATAAACTCTTATTCAATACAGATGCTTAGTTGTGCATATTTTTGCTATAATTATGATTTTTTTTCCATTACTGCGATGTCCACCAACAGATGTTCAGCTGAGTTCTGACATTTGAGCACTGTGAGTAGGTTTATCCTCACTCATATACAGATTTATATGCATACTAATTTAAGAGTCTCTGTACAACAAATACAGTTAGTTTAATGAAATCATTACTAAATGTGAGTGGTTTTCAATATGAGTTGGCAAAGATAAAAAGCAAGTCACGATACCAGTGTTCCAGTTTTTGCTCACTTGATTTGGTGAACACTGTGTTTGTATATGATGCTTTATTGACTTGTCATTGCATTTTAAATTGGATTTTGGACCAGTATGTTTCTTTTACGTCCATGTAGTCGCAGAGTAACCATAACTGACCTTAAATGTGAACTTTTAAATGTGCAGAGTTAAAATACATTGGGTAAACACTCATAGAGACGTGATTTTTAAATATCACAGCAAGTGGAAATAATTTAGTCTTGGAATCACCCCAGTGTTGCTGCAATAGGTGTGTGCCAACGTAGCTGAATCCCACAGGCCATTAGGCTGTTCTCTGGGACAAGCACTGTGTGAGTGTTCCCATATAAGGAGGACAAAGACTGAGCGTAATGTCAGTCTGAGAGATGCTGAAAAGACTCGGTGATATTGCAGTGCTCATTAGACTGATAAAACTGAATGAAAGTTGGCATAGGACATTAAATCTTATAGTCCTTGAAACTGAGAAAGAAGTTTTAACTTTTTCATTTTTTTAAACATCATGAAAATATCACTGAATATAGTTAAGTAGCTGGAGATGAAGATGTCTTTAAGAGGAAAAACTTTTGAAGATGAGTTTTATCTCAAAACAGAAAAAGGAAAGTATTTCAGTAGTAGTATAGAGTATTTTATGGATTGCTGTTGTACTGTGCAACTCAGCAGTATGTGTATAGTGAAAGTACTGTACTCTTGGAAACTTGGATTGGACTAATAGCATTTTAAAAGTCTAAAGAAAAAAGTGTGTTCAGGCCTCTCCTAGTAGAACAGACAGTGTGATCTTCAACAGCATCCAATAAACAATGATTGCTTCCAAGGATGAGAGTTTCTGTGTCCTTGTTTAGTCATGAGGATGCATGCCAACAAGCTGCCAGGGAAAGAAGAAAACCCTTTCAGATGTGCATCAAAGCCTTCTTATGTAGTCTGTTTCTCACTGACAGTCAGGCCCGGCGTCTGCGGGGATAACCTGGGAAGTTGTCCCGGGCCCAGCCCAGGGGGGCACCCACATAAGAGTGATTCTCACTCATTGGGGTGGGGGCGGGAGCCCCTTGAAATAATAAGGGGCTGGGCCTAGGCATCATGTACGCCAGCCTTGCTGAGGAAAGGTCACCGCTGTGAGGAAATTCCCATGTGGTAGGATGCATAGCGGCATTCAGAGGAACTCTTCTGCTTGAGAAGAGGGAAGGCAGGGATGGTCTACATGGGCTGACAAGCTGCCTGCTTTTGTCTCTGTTACTCTGTTGGCTTGAATGATTGCTGATGCTAACTACTCATTAAGAATGAGGTTTGTAAAATAACTTAATGTTTTGCTGCACTTTTCTTTTGAACATGAACAGCAGTAGATACATAACCTGCAGAGGCTAAATGAACTCAGCAGTAGATACATCACCCGCAGAGGCCAAATGAACACAGAGAATCCCATAAAGCAAGATTATCAGGGCAGACATTAAATGGACAATGAATGTCTAATGAATGTCTGAAAGGAGCAGCAGTCTCAGAGCATGTTCTCTGACAGTGTCTAATAACAAGGCATGTTGAATGAAAGTTTTCAGATCTGATTCAGATCAGACCTTGTTGTGTATCCTGGCTGGTGTTCAGTCCTCACGTAGTGGACCTCCACCAAAATTCCACAGGACTGCCAATTTTTTTGGAGCTTTAAAGTGCTCCAAACCTTGGGTTTTCTGTCCCTTAACCTGTTGTCATGGTGTCAGAATAAATCATTTGAGTTTGCCCATGTGCAGACCCCCATTAAAGCCTGCTTTTAATTATAAATGTGAATTTTACCACTTCACTCAAAGGGAAAGAAGTTTTCACTCTTGTGTTTTCTCCCTGGGTTTCAGGGTCACTCAAGGGCAAAGTCCACAGGAGGGCAAAGTACCCAGTTACTGCAGTCAGTTACAGATATATAAATTATAATTTGTCCCCAGACTTAGTCATGTGGATATGATTTGTAAACTTGATTTTAGATCCTTTCAGGAGAACAGGACATAGAGTGCCTGGGACACCAAATAATCTACCTGCCAAACTGAAAATTAATGTCCTGTCAGTTTTTTTTTTGTTGTTAAATTTTAAAAATATTCTCAGGAATGTTCTGAATAGCACAGTTAATCTTTGTCTGGAGTCTTATCAAAATATGCATAACTGATGAGTTTCAATGCCTCTGGAGTCTTAACATTTTTACAGAGATTCAGAACATAATTGGAATTTGTTGATAGAACACGTCCATGTGTTATTAGAGATTTGTTGTTATTTAGTCTGGGAATAATGTAAATGTAAGGCAGTCATATGAGAATGCTGAGGGATTTATTAGGAATTTTTGGCTTAAAATCCATGTTCTGAGGCTCAGAACAGTTTGGTCAGCTTGTTCAATCTGAAACTCCCCTGGACTTCGGCTAAAGATAAGAAAAGTCAGAGAAGACACACCTCAGAAGAGGAGGAGGGGTCTTAATGCACATGGCCTGTAGTATTGGAAGTGCAGGACCTGTTAACTCTGAATATAGAGTTTTACCTTTGTTCCCCAAGTTATACAGGCTTCAGATGAGTTGGCAATCTGCTAGTCCCCTGTCTCTGATGTAGTATTGCAAGTGAGGTGAGTGTCATCAAAGGCAGTGGAAGCAGTCATAGTCACATTTGTCATCTTGCTTCACTGTCATCCTTCACTTCTATCATCCTGATACTTCTACATCCTTTCCTGGTAAAGCATAAGGTCTCCATTTGGAGTGCACAGAGACATCGTGCTACAAGTTTGTGTTCTGTCATTGCTTGTAAATTATCACCAGCAGTCAGGTGTGTCTGCAGAGCAAGGCCCAGTGGACTTGGCTGTGGATGTGTACGATTTTTTCTCAGAGTATACCCTCTACATCAGCCTGCCAAAGCATGCTGTTCAGGGCAGGTCAGACCCTGCTCCAGGTGTCACTGTCAATACTTTTTGTGGTTTGTCCTGAATAATGAGGGCAGGTATTAAAGGCCAGTGGATGGAGTGTCACTGACACATTGCATCAGCCTAGGTCATCATTAGTATGTTGTATTTTAAGGCCATATTGAGATGTTTTTATGGTGACCTGAAGACTTTTGGCTTTAAACAGGATTCCATCTTTTCAGGAGTCAGTGTCACACAGTTAATGCTGTGTGTGTGTCTAGGTGTAAGAGTGTATGTATTTGATTGCTTTAATTATGAATTATAGACACAGTTGGAAAAATATTTTTCAAAATTATACTCATTTGACTTGCACACACAGACACACACACCACACACAGACACACACACACACTCTCTTTTATGTGCTCTTTACATCAGATGGACATGGACTTTGACTGACTTATAAGAGAATGGAGATTGATGTGTGGTCATGAATGATGTCTTTGGTGTGGCCAGGAGTTAAAATGGTTTCATGTGTGAATGGACATGCAGTGAGGCAGGAGCCTGGTTGTGTATGGCTGAGTAGGACTGAGACTGAACAACGCTGAAGTGGTGGTAGTGGTATGGCTGTACATGACAAAGGCTCCATGAAGATGTTTGTGTATAAACAGACATAACCTGGCACCTTACTGCTCTTCATCTGTGAGAATTTGCTCATTCAACCTCCACATATGAGGAGCTTCACAGATAGGCTGCTGTCTTGGTAAGCCAACTATTCTTCTGGTGAACGCAAAACCCAAGGAGGAAAAACTCTAAAGCCTAGTTTTTACCAAAGCCCAGTGATTTCTAAATTTCTAGGCTAGATTTCTATAACCAATAACATCTATAATAAGTAATTTCTATAGCCAGCAACATCTATACCCAGTAACATCTATAGCCAGTCATTTTTAAAGCCAGTAACATCTATAGCCAGTAATTTCTATAGCCAGTACTTTCTATAGTCAGTGATTTCTATAGTAAGTGATTTCTATAGTCAGTGCTTTCTATAGCTAGTGATTTCTTGCCCTGAGTGGCCATTATAGAGCCTGGGGGTAATCTGTGTCTAATTAGATGTGAGAATTTTAATTTGTTTCATTCATGTGTAGCACATTCTCACCCATAAATATGCTAAATGTGTTTTGGCCTTGTTTTTGTAATATAAATACATAATTTATCTTTATTTTACATCAGTATTCTGGAGAATGTAAACAGATTTTCTTTATGTGTAATGTAATTTACATTTTCACTGCAGGGGACGAGGGGACACCATGAATGTAAATACATGAGAAGCTCTTGTGACAAATGTTATTTGGGGTTCTCTGTCCAATTGTGCAAGATTGAATGGTTTTGTAAGGATGTTGTATTCTCTAATGTGGACCGAATTTCTCTATTACATTTCATTTTTACACAAACACAGGCTTTGTGTCTCCCTGCCTTGGATTGGCTGGATTGTTGCCTTCGTCTCCACTGTTCTCAGGTCAACTCTGAGAGCAGTGTAGCTTGAGGTGTGTCTGTTTAACTCTGTGCTACTCTGTGAGAGTGCTGGCTTTAATACACACTTAACAGGGCTAGAGTGCTTTGGTGTGGTGATCCTGCTGATGTCCTTGTATGGGACCAGTAAGAATGCTCTGATTACAGCTAAGGGGTAATATCTCTGGACCCTGTATGGAAATGTTTATACTCTAATATCTCTAACAAACCTAGAGCTAAAACCACCTGTCTGATTCTCTTCGGATTTATGCTTCTGGATATATTTTCACTGCACTATGGCCTCACTGAGTATAACCATCCAATGTGATCAAATGTTTGTAACTGAACTGTTCTTACAGACTGTTCCACCCAGCACTGGTGCAAAGGTTGGAGGGGAACAAACCAAGGGCAAATGAAAGTTAAAGACATACAGACCTATGACTGATAGCCAATGGACTTGAATAGATGGTAGGGTGAAAGTGAAGAGTAGAGAAAAGTGTTGGAAGAGAATGTAAGAAGGGAGTAAAGAGAATTGAGTGAGCGAGTGAAGAAAAAAGGGAGAGAGGCAGGGGTTGCCTTTTGTGGTAGTTCAGGCCATTGAGAGAATGTGAGCAGGAATGTGGTGTGTTGCAGTTCTGCTTAGAAATAAACCAGAGAAAGGAGATGCACACTGTTCTGCTCAGGGCCACTTTGCTTTCTCAGAGCCAAGCTTTAGTCAGGCATTAGGCTGATACTCACTGTCTGTAAATGCTTCTCTTTCCATCTGCTTGTGATCATACAAACCATGTATCTGCTGCTAGAATTTCTCAGATGAATCAAATGATAAAAGTTAATCACATTGTTTCAGCTAACATCAGCACCCAAACAAACAGCAGGGCATAGGGAAAGCCCTAATCACAGGTCAGTGTTGGGGACTGAACACAGAGTCAGAGCTGGAACAAATAAGTGGGCCCTGTCCCAACTGTCTACAGAGCTCCCTTTCCTTGCCATCTTGCTCTCTTGGCCAGTATTCTTATATGACTGGATAATGAAAACCATGATACATGAAGAATTTGTGTGAGGCTGTTTTAGTTACTTGGCTATGTTCAAAGAGCTCAACAAAAAGGAGCTGTGTACAGTGCCTGGGCAATCATATACTTCATACACAGTTAGAGCCAGGAATGGAAGTGCACTTCTCAGGAACCCCTGGAGTATTCTGATTAATATTGCATTGCTGACTACTGAACATGGTGCTTGTTTAGACTGACGTGTCTGATGTAATCCTGATGTAAATGTCTTTCTCTCTCTCTCTCTCCCTCTCAGTGAGAAAAGAAGAGCAAGAGTGTGTGAGGCAGTATGAATGATGACCTTGAGAGACGCAGGGAGCTGCGCAGACAGAGACGTGAGGAAATGCGCCTGGAGTCAGAGAAGTACATGATATTCTCATTAATCTGTCTGTCAGTCAGTCAGTCAGTCAGTCAGTCTGTCTCTCTGACTGTCTGTCTGCCAGTCACTCTGTCTGTCTGCCTGTCTGTCTCTCTATCTATCAGTCAGTCAGTCACTCACTCATTCAGTCTGTTCGGCAGCCAGTCTGTCTGTCTGTCTCTCTCAAGCACACACACACACACACACACACAAAGAGTGTGTCCAAACTGATGGAAAGCAGTAGAATGCACTGGTACCTTCATGGTATTTTCTGCTACATAGATTGATCACAGATCAGATTGATCATGTTCTTTCCTCTGGAGCTGAATGAGCATAGTCAGAATATTTGTTATCTCTCCTAGTGCTCGTCTGACTTAAAGAGTGTGAGTCAGTAAACTGGGTTTAATATGGGTTTACGTCTATGTCAGACCATCAGTAAATGGCTCTCTCATTTTGTCTCAGTCTGTATGTGTTAATCTGTATGTGTTAAACTGTATGTGTTAAGCTGTATGTGTTTTATGTGCAGAGATTTTCTTGTGTAGTGTCGCATGAGACATAATGAGTCTTTATTTATCTCATAGTTACACCATGTACTCTCATAGTGACACAGTTTCCTCAAGAACAACAAACAAACAAACAAATCTGATGAACTGATGTGAACCTACACACCTGAAACAGAAATATTTTCAAATAAAAATTACCTGATTTATTTGTCTTGCTGTCTCATTGAAACCATACATGTACCTGAATGGTTCAGAGTGCAGCTGGTTGTGGATTAGTGATGTCATGTGTTCAGCCCACACAAGGTGGTGAGATTGTGTATGTGAACCCAGGGTGGGTGAAGATGATCAGGCTGGGTGTGTGTTCTCACGCCCTGCTGTCTGCCTTCAGTCCATTCTGCATGTTCGATCTCCTCTCTCACGTCTGCCTCTCTCTCCAGTGGACTAATGCAAGGGAACGACACAGAAACTGGAATGTTTGACTGCTCTTTTCTGTTTACAGCAAATGTTCTCTGCCAGAATGTTCCAGACTTTCACAGGGGATGTTCTTTTCCCTACCTGAGTTAGTCAGATAGCCCGCTTTGCCAGTCAGTGTGTCGGATCAGGAATCTATCAGCTGTTCTAATGACCTCCTCGCAATCAGAACTGATGTCAGAGGAGCTCAGCATGCCTATACCCACTGTCACTCTGTGAGAAAGTCTTATACTGAAAACTGGTGTTGGGTTTCATCTGAGGTTTCCTGTTTACATGGACTAGAGGAAAAGAACTTTGTGAAGTTCTGGAGGTGAAAGTGAGGGAGAGAAGGAGGAAAATAACCAATGCCAACTCCTCAGTGGTCATTCCATACTTTCTTCCTGCTTCATGAACGATTCATCTGCATTTGACGGGCCTGTTTAATATACATGTCTTAGTGATCCAGTTGGCCTATTTAATTTACGTGTGTTAGTGATCCAGTTGGCCTATTTAATTTACATGTGTTAGTGATCCGACTGGCCTATTTGCTCTACATGTGTTAGTAATCCGATTGGCCTGTTTGATTTACATGTGTTAGTGATCCGATTGGCCTATTTACTCTACATGTGTTTGTGATCCAGTTGGCCTGTTTGCTGTGCATGTGTTAGTGATCCAAATGGCCTATTTGATTTACATGTGTTAGTGATACGAATGGCCTATTTGATTTATATGTGTTAGTGATCCGAAAGGCCTATTTGATTTATATGTCATAGTGATCTGATTGGCCTGTTTGCTCTACATATGTTAGTAATCCGATTGGCCTATTTGATTTACAGATATGACTTGTTCTGGCTGTACTGGGCACACTGGAAGTGTGTTGACCTGGGGTTTGAGGTGAAAATGACTGTGTTAGAATGCTGTCACCCAGATCTGTTCCCTCTGCAGCCATTTCAGAAAAACAAACATGAAACCCTCTCCTCCAGAGCCACACAACCAGGAATACAAGGTCATAAATGAAACATGTGGTGAAGCAAATGGCTGCTATGTAAGCACTTGTGTAATTGTTTCTGTATAAAGACCAATGAATAATGACCATTGAAACTAATCAGTGTGGAATGAGCCAGGAGCTGTTTGGCTTAGCAACACATAGAACTAAACTAACAAAGACGTCTCTGGCTTAGGAACCTGGATAATGGAGATAACAACCAGAGGTTTAGAGTGGAACTACATTTTTATGTGAAAGCTAGAAAGGCATGAAATGCCTCAATGAAATCATTTAAAACATACTTTTTTTCCAGGGAGTTTTTTTCTTTTGGTTTTACTTGTAAGCAGATCAACAATATTGACTGTATAATTTGCTTTATGACCACTTTTGTCCTCTGTGTACGTTGTCTTTATGAGGGGTTCAGTTTAACGTTATTTTGTTCCTATGTGCTGGAGGTAGAAACTTGCTCACTCTGTGTGCAGGTTGGGCTCTCAGAAGAATGATGATGATGATGAAGAGGCTGCAAGAGAACGCAGAAGAAGAGCTCGACAGGAACGCCTGCGAAACCTGGAGAATGCAGAGTCTTCAGGTTTGACAAGTGAAATAAACAGCAATAAAAGGTACAATCGCTGGATACTTACGTTACAGCTAAGTCATGTTTCAGTCAAAATCTGACACACAGCATCAGTCCCTCCCCATTGGTGATAAAAACCGGACATAGAAAACCACAATTCACAAATAAATTCAACATATTATTTATTTATATAAAAGCTGTAGATCGAAAAGCAAAAAGCCTCATCTATAGTCACAAGAAAGGTAACACTGAACAGCAGTGTAAATGAGTGTGTGAGTAAGAATTGGGACATTCTCAAGAACTGATTGAATGAATATTATTATGAACAGCGATCACTGAACTATTGTTGGACTGACATGATTTTGTGAATGTAATTGTCAGTGTGACAGATGGCAAGACGTCATCCACCATCTTCACCAGTACACCCATAATGGATGAGGATGACCAGGCTCTGATGGAGCGGCTGGCTAAACGGGAGGAGCGCAGGCAGAGGAGGATGAGAGAGGCCCTGGAAAGGCAGAAGGAGCTGGACCCTTCTATCGCTGACACCATCAGCAGTGCCGAAGATAGGTCTCAGAGGAGGCGCAGCAGAGACACAGAGGGCGAGAGCACCCAAAACGAGGTGTCCACATCAGTGACCGACTCCCACAAAGAGGAGGAGAAGCAGGAGGAGAAGACAGAGGAGAAGAAGGAGGAGCCAGCAACAGAGGAACCAAAAAGAACACAAGAGACTGAGGAAAAACAAACAGTGGAAGAGGAGAGTCCTAGGAAATCTGGTCTGAAAGATGAGGTCAGTTTCTGCTTTTATTTTCAGACATATTTCAACTACTCCCAAAGCTTTCATCTTTCACTACTCTTATGTTGCCATGACAACACTGATGCCCCAGTCAAACTGGAGCTGGAATAAACAGAACTTTTTGCATGTGGTTTAGACCTGCTGTTAACTTTGTGTAAAATCAGTATGCATAAACGCTATTGGCCACATGACGATAATTTTGGTTTGGTTTCTTACAGGAAACTACAACTGAGGAGAAAATAGATCAGAGTGAATCTCCAAAAGAGGGAGATCATGTCCAGGTCAAAGAGGAAACTGATGTTTTAGAGGAAAAACCTGCGGCATCTGAGGATAAATGTCAGATAATTGAGGACGAAGAAAAAGAAAATACTCAAAAGTGGGAGGAAAAGCATGAAAAGCCTCAGGAAACGGAAGAAGCCCAACCTGAGATCTCCAAAACAGAGAAAGAGGAAGAAAAAGCAAAGGGTGATATGGACAAACAGTCTTCAGTGCCAAAGAAAGAGGTTGAAGAAAAATCATCAATGGTGAAGAAAGAACCAGAGGAGAAACCCAAAGAAAGAGAGGTTGAAGAAAAGCCTAAATGGAAGAAAGAAACTGAGGAAAAAAACAAAATTGAATAAAAAAGTTGAAGAAAAGCCAAAAGAACAGAAACAGGTTGAGGAAAAAACTAAAGAGAAGAAAGCAGTAGATGAGAAACCTAAATGGAAGAAAGAGGCTGAAGAAAAAGCTAAAGTTAAGAAAGAGCCTGAAGAAAAGCCAATGGTAAAGGAAGAGGTGGAGGAAAAACCTAAGTGGAAGAAAGAGGTAGAAGAAAAACCAAAATGGAAGAAAGAGGTAGATGAAAGGTCTAAACTTAAGAGAGATAATTATTGTCATACAGAGTTGATAGCCCAGATGGTCTTCATTTGCATATTAACACACTGAGGTTGTGGCACAGTTTGGTATACAAGCTAAACGCGGTTTATCTTTCCCTCATCCGTGCGCCAAACATGACAACCTTATACACCCCTCGAAAACGCGCACCCTGATGTGTGTGTCTGAATTCACTGTGTGATAGCAATGCATTGCTTGGCTCTTTCATCTAACTTTCTTGTCTGCATTTGACAGCAATACCAAAATATATAATCACTGCCCAGTCAGTGTTTGGTGTATTTAATGGTTGCAGAAATTGCTGGGAGCAGCTGTGAGTTGCAAAATAATTTTGTAGTGCTGATGGTTACGGCCTTATTCCAGCGAAGGCTTCGCACTGGTTTGGGCTGCACTCAGTTAAAGCTATATCTACGTGCCGTGTCATCTTCCATTACGACTCAATGTTTTTCTCATCTCTTGTCCCTCTCTCACTCTTCAGGCTGAGGAAAAAACTAAGAGATCTTTTTCCCGAGAACAGGTAGGTTTAGGATGTGTTTGACCACACTTTGCCATAAAAAGTATCTTCTCCACCACACAAGAGATGATTTCCGAGTATGGTCATACAGGTCATGGATGCATGCGTACCGTAACTGAGGTTTGTATGGTTTCTTTCCTCTTGCAGCAGCCCGTGGTCCCTCGGCAGGAGGCGGAGCATAAACTTGTGGAGCTGAAGCGTCACCATGACGCCAAAGACAGTCAGGACATCGAGAAGATCAAACAGAAACACCAGGAAGCTGAGGCTGAGCTGGAGGAGCTAAAGAAGAAGAGAGAGGAGAGGAGGAGGATTATAGAGGAGGAGGAGAAACAGAAGAAAAAACAATTAGAAGAAAAGAAGGCCAGAGAGGAGGTGGGGACCTCAGTTCCTATCTGCAGAGTTTCCGTACACATAGACACTCTCTTTAATTAAAGTGAGGATAACCATTCATGTAAATCAATGTCTCCAGAAAACACAGATGTCTCCAGAAAACAGCAGTATGGTCAGTGTGGAGGTTGCTGAGTGTGTCTCTCTCCTGTGTTCTCCCCCAACAGGAGGAGAAGAGGAGAATGAAGGAAGAGATTGAGCGGAGGAGAGCAGAGGCGGCAGAAAAACGACAGAAGGAGGAATCTACCAATGGAGATGCTAAAAAGCCTTTCACATGTGTTCTCCCAAAGGGGTCCTCCCCAAAGGTCAGAGCACCATGAGGAGCAAGTTCAGGCTCCACCCACTGTTACATGTCTGTCAGCAATTTAAGTAGTTTAAGTAATTTGCCTGTATCTGTGGGCTCTTTTTACTTATAAATCAGCAAATTTGTCACTGTAATGGTCTCAAGACTCCTGTCAAATCTAATTCTGCAAAACTTTTGTCTTAAAAGTTACTTTACTTTAAAGTAAATTTTGACTGCTGCTGAAAGAGTGCTTTTTGATCAAAATTTGCTCAAACAAGCATATTTTTATCTTCAAAAGAAAGAGATTGACACTGCAGTGCTTTGTGTTTGAAAGTGTTTAAAAAAGTGAGGTGAGTGTCGTGAGGGTGTGAGGAGTGTTTTCAGAGGTTAGAGTGTTGTAAGAGTTTAGGAGCCTAGTCTCTCACAGCTGCACTGACAAACATTAATATAAAGAGATCCAAGTGTTTGTACATAATGTGGAATATTAAACCACATCTCTCAAAATGTGTAATTGCATGTACAGAATGGGATTGAATGAGCTTGTATGAGTCTATTAGACTGATTGTTCTCTGTCTGCAGATTGGAGAAAAGGCTGAATTTTTGAACAAGTCAGCCCAGAAAACGTAAGTGCTTTGTGATACAATTGGATAAGTTTCTGTCTCTGGTTTGTTTTATATTATGACTGATTAGTGAGAGATTCCTCTTGATCTGCATTTACAACAGTCCAGTAAAGACAACACACACTCCTCTTATCTGTAAGATGGGTAACAGACTGGAGCAGTTCACCGTGGCCGCACAGGTGAGACGTGGGTTGTTCAGATGAGGCATGGGTTATTCAGGTGAGACATGGGTTATTCAGATGAGATGTGGGTTATTCAGGTGAGATGTTGGTTATTCAGGTGAGACGTGGATTATTCAGGAGAGACATGGATTATTCAGGTGAGACATGGGTTATTCAGGAGAGACATGGGTTATTCAGGGGAGACATAGGATATTCAGGTGAGACATGGGTTATTCAGGTGAGACGTGGATTATTCAGGAGAGACGTGGGTTATTCAGGTGAGACATAGGTTATTCAGGTGAGACATAGGTTATTCAGGTGAGACGTGGGTTATTCAGGTGAGACATAGGTTATTCAGGTGAGACATAGGTTAATCAGGTGAGACGTGGGTTATTCAGGTGAGACGTGGGTTATTCAGGTGAGACATAGGTTATTCAGGTGAAACGTGGGTTATTTAGGTGAGACGTGGCTTATTCAGGTGAGACATGGGTTATTCACCACTGGATGTATAAAAGTTCTGATGTAATCTTCGGCTTTATCTCAATTGAGGGTGAACTCATGTACATTTCCCTGATGCTCTTTTTCCCTAGACTAAAGACATGAAGTCACCCAAGTCTCCTGGTGTGGACCTGCCTGTGACTGAGGGAGTGAGAAACATAAAGAGCATGTGGGAGAAAGGCAATGCGTCCAACCCTGCCAATGCACCCATCCCCTTCGGCACTAAAAAGGTACATGGTGAGGAGTGGAGACGAGAGGAGAGAAGACAAGAGGAGAGGAAAGGAAAATAGATGTTTGTTCTGAGGAAACCCACAGAGTTTTTCAGTCAGACTTTTTATCTCAAACAGAACTACAAATGGTTCAGTAACATTACCACATGACAACATCTTTCACTTCCCACCCTCACAGCAAGCTGTCAAACCATCTGAGACAGCCAAACCAGCAGGAGACAAACCAGCTGTGAGTACACCACAGTCCCACTAATAACTAAATATCTGTGATCATATCACTGTCCCACTAATAACTAAATATCTGTGAGTACATAACAGTCCCACTCATAACTAAACATCTGTGATCATATCACTGTTCCACTAATAACTAAATATCTGTGAGTACATATCAGTCCCACTCATAACCAAACTTCTGTGAGTATGTCACAGTCTCTCTCATAACTAAACATCTGTGAGTATGTCACTGTACAACTCATAACTAAACAGATCCTTTAGATGAGACATCCATGTGTAAAAAAAAACAAAACAAAAAAAACTGAACTCACCACTGAATGGGGGACCTTAGTTCAAAAACAGGTTTATGAAAGGGACAAACAGTTTTCTTTTATTTATCCTTACATAATTACATTTATATTATCCTAACTCATCCTTAAAGAAACATATTACAAACACAATGAGAGCTCTATACATCCTATCCGTTAAAAAGAATTACTTACATTACATTACATTTATTTAGCCAACGCTTTTATCCAAAGCGACTTACAAGTGGGGAAACAATTCAAGTTCCAGTATAGAGGGAGACCTATTAGTAAGCACTAAATATTACATCAGTTCATTAGGGCAAGTGCAAGAAATATGTGAAAGTTTCTTTAAGACAAAGAGCAGGAGAGTAGGTAGAGAAAAACACAGTAGGTGCGGGTAAGGCATGTTGGGGTGTTAGAGGTGTTAGGAGAGGAGGTGCTCTCGGAGGAGATGAATATTCGAGAGATTCTTGAAGAGAGAGAGGGATGCCCCTCTCTGATGGCAGTTGGTAACTCGTTCCACGACAAGCATTAGTGACTTGAATTTGATTTGGGCGACCGTGGGCTGATTGAAAATCAGACGCGCCGCCGCATTCTGGAACATCTGTAGGGGTTTCACTGTACATGCTGGGAGACCTGCTAGAAGTGCATTACAGTAGTCAAGCCGAGAGATAACCATGGCTTGTACCAAGAGTTCGGTGGCATACTGAGTCAGGTAAGGCCTAATTTTCCTTATGTTGTAAAGAGCGAAGCAGAACGACCATGAGACCAACACAGCATGGTCAGAGAAGGATAGCTGGTCATCAGTCATGAGACCCAGGTTTCTTGCTACCTTGGTTGGGATTAGAGATGAAGAGGCGATTTTTAAGTTGATATTGTGGTGAAAAATTGATTGGCTAGGATGACCAGGAGGTCAGTCTTAGAGAGGTTTAGTTGAAGGTGGCGTTCCTTTATCCATGTGGATATGTCTGAGAGACTAGCCGAGATCCTCGCTGAGACCGTGGGGTCATCTGTAGGAAATGATAGGTAAAGTTGGGTATCATCTGCATAGCAGTGATATCAGAAGCCATGCGAGTGGATAACTGGACCCAGGGAGGTGGTGGATACTGCAAAGAGAAAGGGGCCCAGTCACACCGGACCTTGGGGCACTCCCTGTGGAGAGCCAATGGGATGGTGAAGTTTGTCCTTGCCATGATACATTGAAGGAACACCCAGTGAGGTAAGATTCAAACCAAGAATGCGCTATGCCCGAGATGCCCAATTCAGAGAGAACAGATAGCAGGATGCTGTGGTTGACTGTGTCAAAGGCTACTGATAGGTCCAGTAAGATGCCTTCAGGGCTTCTGTCACAGACAACAGAGCAGTTTTAGTGGAGTGGCCACTCTTAAAGCCTGATTGATTTATATCTAGGAGGTCATTCCGTGTGAGGAATCCTGAGACCTGTTTTAAAGCCGTCCTTTCGATAACCTTCGATAGAAATGGAAGTAGAGAGACTGGTTGGTAGTTCTCAGCTTGCGCAAGGTTGAGTGAGGGCTTTTTGAGCAGAGGTGTTATCCGAGCCAGTTTGAATGCGTTTGGAAATGTTTCCTCTCAGGAGACCTGAGATCGGTACGCAGCTTTTGGATTAGGCACAAGTGTGTAAAAATAATAATAAATACAAGTGTATTCATTTAAATATTTTATCAAGTATAAATGATTGTACGCACATAAACAACATTCATAAATACCCTGTAGCTCACACTGGCCCAGAATGCCCCAGGGTGAGATTATGATAGTTGGAGTATTAAACATAACCCTTGTGTTACACTGAACATGACACTGAAGCGCAGACTGAGGGACTGACCCTGAGTCTAGTGCTCTCTCCACTCAGAGCAGAGACTATGGACTAGTGGAGTGGACACTGTGGTTGTGCATGGCCACCTGCTGGCCACTACTGGACACTGTGTGACAAAATGAATGTCAGGCTCATAAAAATAAACGGAATACATAACATAAACAAAAACATAATTCAGAACGTGGAATGGGTTAATAATAATAATAATAATAATAATAATAATAATAATAATAATAATAATAATAATAATAATAACAATAATTTGGGCTTGTGGTCTGGCCAAAGTTGGGAACAAATGGGTTTTCAGGGATAGTGATTAAAATCTCCCAGTGAGAACAGATAAATATGTGGTATGAGGAAAGAATGTGTAAAAAGCACCGGTGTGTGATGTTTAGGGTTTGTGATGATGGAGTTGTGCTCTTTGTTTGTGTTAGGACATGAAGCCGGGGGATGTAAACAAAACACGAGGCCTATGGGAAACTAAAGGCTCTTCCCCAGCTAAGGTAAGCATATTAAACCAATTACGCTTTATGAGTATATACTGTATACTGTATCTAAGTATTTAATCTTGTTTCCACTTAACGTCTTTCTGTTTGCTTACTGTTTACCTACCTTCTCCTTAACATCCATTTAATCGACTTAGCAGAAGCACTGACATACAGTACAGAATAGAGGTAAAAACATGCTTGCAGAATCGTATTTTGGGTATGAAGCTGTGGGAGATTTCTCACTACCCTTTTCTTTTTGAGCACACCCTCTTTCTCACACACTCACACCCTCTTTCTCACACACTGCTTAAAACTGCCATGTGCCCTGTGTGGTCTACAGCATGTCTGAGTTTGCAGTTTGACCACATCCTCGCTTTCTCAGTCTGTAACCTCTGTCTGTAATCAGTCTGTTATCTCAGTAGATTTCTTTAGTGTGGTTTCATGTACAAACTTTATGTACTGACTGCAAAACTGTCCAACAGTATATGAGAACAATATCTATCCATATGTATCTGATTCACATAGAGTACAGAAATCTCACCAAGAGCTCTGTGGCCTGTTTTTCTGTGTGATCTCTTTTCTTTCAGGTTACGCTTGCTGGCAAGAGTAGATCAGTCACTAATGGTGAGTTTACAGTCAGAACAATACTTTATATGTGAAACAGTTATTCTTACTGATGTCCTGCTCCATGTCTGCTTTCAGTATTTTTCACATTTGAGGATTTTATGTTGTCAGAACAAATGAGAGGTATTACTGACACTTAATAGCACTGTTTGTCTCCTGTCAATGAGATTAAGTTCAACTACCTGTCCCTCTCCACAGAGACTAGTAGCAGTCAAACAAAGACTGATAGTAGTCATTCAAACAGACACTGAGAGCTGTAGACACTGAGAGCTGTAGACACTGAGAGCTGTAGACACTGAGAGCTGTAGACACTGAGAGCTGTAGAGAGTGAGAGCTGTAGAGAGTGAGAACTGCAGACACTGAGAGCTCTAGAGAGTGAGAGCTGTAGAGAGTGAGAGCTGTAGAGAGTGAGAACTGTTGACACTGAGAGCTCTAGAGAGTGAGAGCTGTAGAGAGTGATAACTGTAGACATTGAGAGCTGTAGAGAGTGATAACTGTAGACATTGTGAGCTGTAGAGAGTGAGAACTGTAGACATTGAGAGCTTTAGAGAGTGACTGGCCATCAGAAAACACGGCTCTGGATGGTCTTCTCTATCCCTGTGATGCAATACTCTCAGCAACAGTAGCAGTCCAAGAATAGCGCTGTGTTTAACTAAATGGGAACCTGTTACACCACGGCCCATATAATATTTCAGAAGGGTACACACATTTTCCTGTCCCGTGTGTCAGTGTGTGGGGGTAAACTCTTAAGTAGTCTGAGTGGTGGTCAAGGTCTCCGCTTTCTCTGACTGATATCACCATGACTGTCTATACTGTTGTAAATTTGACGGAATGACTGTTTGAAATGTCTCTGTGCTCTATATTTAACACTGTGACCCGGCTCTGCAGTGCCAGGGCCGGAGTATGAGCAGAATGCAGTGCCAGGAAAGCGTCAGGCTCTGCCACAGGACAGTGGAGTGACATTCATTCCCAGGCACAGCTGTCTGATTGCCTCTATTGTGACAGATCTCCACAGATTTACACAGTGATTCAGGACAAAGCCTCTCCACTGGTCTCACCCAGGACTGTCTAATGAAACAATCCCTGACTCTTCCCTCATGGCTTTACTTCATAAATGGGCTGCAACAGTAAAGTCTAACAGGGCCCAGGTTTGGGGCTAGTGTGTTAAATAAGAAACCTTTTGGCCGCAGCCTTGCACAACAAACAGCTGATGAAAGTCCCAGGGAATGAGGGGCGAGGCAGGTGTGAAAACGTGTGTGTGTGTGTGTTTGTGTGTGTGTGTGTGTGTGTGTGTGTGTATGTGAAATGCCAATCACTCAGTGTGTGTCACCACATGCTTGTATGTAGCGCATAGATGTGCAGTGATTCATGTCCTCCAGCAGACTTAAGTCATGGACAGTACCATCATAAATACTCTTCACATTCTCTCTCTCTCTCTCTTTCTCTCTCTGTAATTTTTGATCTGTTGGTTAACTCATTGTCCCACCTAAATATTAATAATTGTTTTGTTTTGTTTTGTTTTGTTTTGTTTTGTTTTGTTTTTTCTTTTCTTTTCTTTTCTTTTCTTTTCTTTTCTTTTCTTTTCTTTTCTTTTCTTTTCTTTTCTTTTCTTTTCTTTTAGCAGGAAAAGGACTCTAGTTAAAGGCCTCAGCAAGAGTTCCACTGGCCAAGCACAGGATTCTGTCAGGGGTTATAAATGGATTTAAACACACACACAGGGGAGGAGACAAGGAATCAGACCTGAATAAATCAGAAAACATTTTCATAACACTGTTTAAAAACTCATCTTGCCTTTTATTAAGATTGTCAGTTCTTTTAAACATAAGAAGTTCAACGTAGAAATGTTTTGACACAGCTAGTTCCACTAACATTGCATTGCCAATCTTAAGTGAAAAGACTGAATTTTTTTGTTTGATTTACTCTATACACCTTTAGGGTTGGTTCTGGATATATCCTGCTTCAGTATTACAGTGTGACTGTGTCATATTAAATATGAATGTGGTTTTGCTTCCATGCCAATAATGGTCTTTTCAGAGTGTTTCTTCTTAAGCCACCAAATCCACTGCTTCACCATTTCCTTGTGAGACTTGTTCATTTTGTTAATACTGCAGTGATTATGATTGTATGATTTGTATTTGACATCAGAATCGGAGTGTGAGAAATGGATCCATGGTGTAAAACCATGGTTTTCTCCTTTATCACCAGCGCCCTGTGTCGTCTCAGTTTTTAAGGTTAATGTTTGTTGCTCTATAATGGTGGTTGTAAGTTGCTAAGTTTGCACGCTTGTGTGTGGCTACACAGAAAATGTCTACAAATGCATTTAATGCTTTCATTTAACGGTGAGTTCCAGCATTTAGGGAGGCTATGTCAGAACCGAAATCGCAGCTCATCACAGTATTACTGTAGTGGGAATGGATTCATGAGCAGTTATGGAAGATTTCAAACTGATGTAACTCATGTCAAACTGATGTAACTCATGTCAAACTGATGAACTTTAATGTCAGTGTGGGTGTCATAGACAGAGCCTGTAAGAGCAATAAAAACAGTTCATGCACCTTCCATACTAGCGTCTCAAACGTGTGTTCTTTCCCGAGTTAGCTCACCTGAAGGGTAGACCTTATCTATGTACAATACTTTTCACACATGACCTTATCTACACACATGACTTTTTGCACATGACCGTATCTTATGGGGCGCCGTTTGTAAAAAGTTGCACCTTCTGTTTTCCTGCTCAGTTTTTGCACATTTAGCACTGCCAAATGTAAAAAAAAAAAAAAAAAAGCACTACAATTTTCATCTCACTATTTTTAGACATTTAGAGAGAAATTAATGTATTGATATTACATATTAAAATATTGTAACATCTTTCCCAAGAGTAATGATCTGCGTGTGCAAAAACTGAGTAGGAAAACAGAAAGTGCAGCTTTTTACAAACAGCACCCCATATTACCTACACATATGACTTTTCACACATGACCTTATCTACACACACAACATTTCAAACAGAGCGCCTCCAGCAGGAACTCTGATGGAACTGAACAGAACGCCCAGTTGTCGAATGTCATTAGACATATTTTAGGGTCCTTTCCTACTCTCTAACAACAGACAAGATTCCCATCAGGCACCAGTGAGAAGGTCATTGGTGGTCACATGGTCTGTAAGAACTATTTGCTATTATGGAATTGCTATTATGGAATTAAACTTTTTTGTCTGTACTGAATTACTGAATGTAAGGACTTGGTCCTCTTAGCCACTGTTCACTAAATATGTATTTGATAGAATTAGCCACTAGATGGCAGCAAAGAAGAATAATAGATGAATAACAGTGTTCAACAGGTAATAGGTTTCTCTCTCTCTATCTGTGTGTGTGTGTGTGTGTGTGTGTGTGCAGGAACAAGGCCAGTGAGCTGTGGAAGTGACTACTGTAGCTGGAGGTAGGGAAATTTGATCTGGCTGAGAAACTGAAAAGACTGAAGTATGATGTAAGAGAGCATACATTCATAGACAACACTATTCTGAAATTATGTTTGGTTTTAAATCACTGTTTATCCATCATGTGTGGATGGTAATAATTACACTTCCTTTCAACGTTTTCAAGATACACTGATATGTCAGACACAACACTCTCTGAGGTGGAAATGGGAAAGTCAGGACTTAAAGAATCAGTTCACAAGCCACCCAGTACACAGCATCACATCCTCCAGGAGTTTCACTGCAGTGGCAGGGCTAACGCTCTTACTCACTCCCAGACTGACCCACACTGGTTTCCCTCAGACCTGGGTCACTAATCAGCAAAAGCTATGAGTAAACTGCTGTAGTTTGTTGTTGTGTGGCCAGCAGTAAACAGCTGTAGTTGACTGTTGTGTGGCCAGCAGTAAACAGCTGTAGTTGACTGTTGTGTGGCCAGCAGTAAACCGCTGTAGTTTGTTATTGTGTGGCCAGCAGTAAACAGCTGTAGTTGACTGTTTCCAAACCAGGAACCGTGGATGAACAGAGAGGTACAAAATCTCCTAAAAGCACACAACAATGCCTTCAAATCTGGTGACACTACAGTGTACAGTGACGCCAGGTCAAATCTGGAAAAAAGCGTAAAAAAGGCCAAAGACATTCGTAGACAATGTGTAGAGGACCACTTCAACAGCACTGACACTAGGAACATGTAGCAAGGTATCAGGGCTATCACTGGCTGCAAGGGCAACCCTGTCTGCCCCCACAGTGATGTCACATTGTCCAACGAGCTCAAGACCTTCACTCGCTTTGAAATTGGCACAAATATGACAAGTGCAAGAATCCCGGCCACAGAGGATGATTCAGTTCGATTTGCTTTTATTTGTATAGCACTTTTTACAATCAAAATTGTCTCAAAGCAGCTTTACAGCGATCAGTGCCTAAACCCTCAGTGAGCAAGCCCAAGGTGACAGTGGCAAGGAAAAACTCCCTAATGGAGCGAATAGGAGGAAGAAACCTTGGGAGGAACCAAGACTCAACAGGGGGCACCCATCCGTCTCTGGCCAGCACATAGAACAGATATTCACAATGTGAAAAAAGGTCTTTCTTTTTGTATATAAATTTGATGTTTTGCACTTAGAGACGGCATAATTTAAGTCATGAAAGGCTCTAAGTGTATTCTTGGGTTGTCCATATGGGGCTATCCTCAGCAGCGCGTGGTTTCCGAGGGCGGAGAACTCCAACCAGAAGCAGGGCATCAGGATGGATCAGGTCTGGGGAGCAGAAGCAGTCAGGATCACTGGTATCTCAGGAGTAGCATGTATACCTCAACAGAGAGAGGGCAAGAAAGAGAGAGAGGGAGGATGAGAGCGAGAGAGAGAAAAAGAGAGAGAGAGAGAAACAGAAAGAAAGAGAGAGAAAGAGAGAGAGAAAGAGAGAGAGGGAGAGAGGGGGGGGGCTGGGATGACGAACAGGTTCTCACACTGAGCACATGTGATGTACTGCACACGTTGCAGACCCGGACGGGTTCCAGGGCGGGTACTTAAAGACTGTGCTAAACAGTTGGATGAGGTATTTACAAGAATCTTCAACCTGTCTCTATCTCTGGCAGCGGTCCCCAAGTGCCTGAAGTCAGCCATCATAGTGCCAGTGCCGAACAAAAACCAAACATCAGCAATCTGAATGACTAGCATCTGGTTGCCCTCACACCAACAATAATGAAATGCTTTGAAAGGTTGGTCCTCACACCAATGATAATGAAGTACTTTGAAAGGCTGGTCTTCTCCCACATCAAGACCATCATCCCTGCCTCACTGGACTCACACCACTTTGCTTACAGAGCTAACAGATCCACAGAGGACGCCATCTCTCTGTCTCTCCACACTGTCCTGACTCACCTGGAGAGAAAGGGCACATACGTGAGGATGCTATTTGTGGACTACAGCCAACAGGCGATTTGTGGGGGGATGAGATCCCCCTTGTTGGCAAAGTGACCAAAATGCATCCCCCTTGTTACCCTGCCATCCCCCTATATACTCTACAGAGTAGTGTCAGTGACCATTGGGCCATCCCCCCTGTTAAACAATAGCAAATCGCCTACTGACTACAGCTCTACTTTCAATACTGTTATTCCCAGCAAGTTCACCTCCAAACTCCACCAACTAGGCCTTCGCCTGAATTTCCTGTCAGAGTGCCCTCAGGTGGTGAGACTGGGCCCCCACCTGTCCTCAACAATAACTCTGAGTACTGGCACACCACAAGGATGTGTACTGAGCTCCAGCTTCTACTCCCTCTTCACACATGTGCGTTCCTGCATTTCCCACTAACACCATCATTAACTTTGCAGATGACATAACGGTGACTGGGCTGATCTCCAACAGCGATGAATCATCCTACAGAGCAGAGGTACAGAACCTGGTGAGCTGGTGCTCAGAGTACAAAATGTCCCTTAATACAGCAAAGACCAAGGAGCTAATCATCAACTTTGGAAGGTCGCAGGATACGCTCCTATCTACATCAGTAGTGACAGAGTGGGGAGAATGTCCAGTTTCAGGTTCCCAGGAATACACATCTCAAGGGACCTCACAAGGTCCACTAACAACACTACACTGGTCAGAAAAGCACAGCAACAGTTGTTTTTCCTGAGGACACTTTCTAACGATGCACCACAGAGAGCATCCTAACACACTGCATCTCTGTGTGGTAGAAAAGCTCTTCAGCAGGTCGTCTCCAGAGCACAGACGATCACTGGGATACAACTACTGCCTTGGAGGACATCTACAGCTCGTGTTACTTCAGGAAAGCTACCAGAATCTGTAAGGACTCTACACACTCATGCCAGCCCCTCTCATCTTGCAAACGTTACAAGGCCTTCTATACCTGCACCTCCAGACTGAGAAATAGCTATTTCCCCAGCGCTATAACTGCTCTGAACCAGTCCACCAAGTACCCCCCATAATCTGATTGACTAACCCCTTGATTGTCTGGCACAAGTGAACTGACCTCACATACACGAACACACTGCACTATGACACCAAAATAAGCTATATAGTACACAGGGGTCCACTCTCATCCATTCTGTGTTACTGTCTGGATATTGTGTTCAATACCTCTATCTACAATACAGTGACATTCTGCTATAACAATAACCCCTGTGCACAAGACTTATACATTCACTCAAACTGGGTCTTTATTAAGACTCTATTCTACATTTCTGGACTTTTTTGCTGCGGATTGCACATCTGAGCTCTTTTGCACACCTGATCTGTTTGCACTATTTTATACCGTTTGCATTATTTTTATACTGTTTTATACTGCTTGTACCGTTTAGACTGCACTTCGCACATCTGAGCTGTTCTGTGCACCTGTGCCATTTCCACTTTTCACTACTACTGGACACTTTACACTGTCCATACTGCCATATATTGTTGATATTGTCTATACTGTTCATACCGTACGTGTATTGGTAGCGAGCGAGTAGAGTGCTGCGCACTGAGTATACCTCACTCCCCTGTGGGGCCTAGCTGAATATTCTCTACCATCACAGAGTGTTCCCAGTGTTTAGATAACGTTAAAATACAATCACAGCGTAGCCTATTAAATGAACAGATCCACCCTATGTGAACATATTAACCTTATGACCCAGATATACATTTGTTTTACTTATACATTCTTTCACATGGGTATATTTCATATTTTCTGTGTTCTTAAGGTAAGTACTGGTTTATATAATTCACAGGATGTAACGACCTTGCCTTCCCCCTTGTCAGCTTCAGCCACTCGGCGTTCAGCGTCGCCGGTCTACTGATCACCGGTCTGATCACCACTCACCACCTTCACCTGTTTGCTTGTTAATTTCGTTAAGTTTCCTCCTTATTTAAACCCCTCACTTTTGCACATTCTTTGTGAAGTCTACTCTCGGTTATGCACCACAGACCTTTGCCTGAGACTACTTGAGACGAACCTGTTTGTAGTGATTGTGAGAAAGACCTTGTTGAACTTTCCAAGTTCCTTGTTTCCTTCTGCCTTTTGTTTGAATAAATTCCTGTGTTGCGCACTTGCGTCCTGCGACAGTTTTGGTTCTTGACGCAGGAACAAAGTATTCTCACTTCAGTTTGAAGTAAGTTTGGGAGTTTCCGTTGTAGGTACAATACCAATCCTAACACGGGGACACAAAATGATGTGTGATAGGATTATCAAATCAGTCTCATATAAATCAGTCTCATAAAATTATTAACCATTAATTTTGGTGTTCAATATTTTATAATTAAACTACTAAGATTAACGGAATAATCTAGTTGTAACACTGTGCTACAGTCTTAGCGAGTATTGCAGTACTAATGTATTACAATTACACCACTAAATCTATAACACTCATGAACAACCAGGTTGATGAAGGCAATTGGGAGTACTTTGGTGGCAGAGGTTAGCATTCAGTGAATATTGCAGCAGAAAAAGAAGACAACAGTTTATTCCAAAGATACTATTTATTAACATAATCAATACTACTTGGCAAACTAATACTGCTATGGTACAATCAATAATCAGCAGCAGATAGAATGATCAAAGTGTAAATGGTAATATGATGGTAATGAGGCTATGCACGAGTATTCAGAGTAAGACTGAATGAGTGTAAGAGCAGAGATGCGTGTGAGAGAGAGAGAGAGAGAGAGAGCACGTACTTGCGTGTATGTGGGCGTATGCCCAGCTGCGCACTGAAAAGAGAGGGAGGATCGAGCGAGAGAGGCTGTGTGCAGGCGCACAGGCAAGAGGTATGTGTGATATGAGAATGTAGTGCGCAAGCGTGTTTGCTAGGCACCAATGAGAGTGAGGATGGGTAACAAGACGCGCGTGTGTGAGAGAGAGACAAAGGATCTCCAATTGGAGAGCTAGTCTCAAGTAGGCCCTAAACCCAACAACTCTACCCAACCCTTAAATCGCACTGTAATCCCAGTTGAAGTGTGTGTAATCACACAAAGGGAGTTAGAGACAGGGAAAGAACGCATGCAAGATCTCATGAGTCGTAAACAAAAGAAAATAGCAAGCGGTCAAAAATCGAATTGTGCGTGAAATATAGTGTGTACGTTTAAATCACAAAAGAATTAAAATAACGACACTTTGTTCACGTTAACTACATACAACATTAAAACTAAAGTGTGCCCAGATGCCAGCCTTACTTTAAATCGCTCTTGCGTGGCGACCGAAGATGCGTCTTTGGTGGCCTGATGAGCAGTACGATGCGCGGGTCCAGGGAGAGGTTCTTTTCCTTGTCGCTTGAAGATCTTCGGGGCTCCGTCGCTCGTCCGATGATCTTCAAGGGTTCTTGATTTAGTCCGTTGACGTTTTAAGAAATGAAAAGCGATCCGGTCGCCTTTTCTTCCGTCGAATATTGCGTGGGTTACAGTATAATTAACCGGTGAAGTTACAGTCGCAATTGCACGAGTACATTAAACTTAGGCCGGAACTTCGGTGCAAACACCTCGCTTAGTTGTTTCTTAGCGCTTTTCTTCTGCAGAGAGAGATGGTGTCCCTTTAGGCAGGGAGGGTCCCTTCCAGAGAGGAAATCCACAGCCAGAGAGAATGGTGTCTCCATGCAAGTAGGAACACTCGCTAATGAGAACCGAGAATGAGGATTTTTCGCGGTTTTAAGGTGAAATTGCGTCATCACTGTATCTGGTCTCATGTAAATGTAAATTTCTGCGATCGCGCACACACACAAACAGTGAGCACTGAAGTTATCCTCTGCATTTAACCAACTCACACACCAGACGCAGCATTCCTTGCACCATTCCTATGGGTTAAGTACCTTGCCCAAGGGTACACAGCTGTGGATGTAGGTCCAGGGAATCGAACTAGCAACCCTTCGGTCACAAACCCGATTCTCTAACCTCTAGGGGTCAGGCAGAGAATTATGGGTAGTATGGTCTACGGGCCTTGCAACCCCCTACACCGTTATCTATGGCCACCAAGGTCAAAAGTCCTTGGCTGTACAGGGTATATCTGTGTGTGAGAGGTACTGCTCTCGCTAGTCTTCCAACATCAACACTCAGTCTGGGGGTGCCTTTGATGACCTCCTCTCTGCTTTTGCTGTGTATTCCACCCTTTTTCCTCAATAAACACAAAAAGCTACCTCAAGTCATCATCGTGCCTGTTTATTATTTTTAACATTAAAACGTCGATGCCCAACACCCCCGACACCTTAAGAGGTGTACTAGCGACTAACGCTAGTGCCTATGGGTTTTAGCTTCCTCGCTAGCACGCCCGCTTCCCATCTTAAGAGTCGCTGGTTCGTGTCCACTGTAGCACACAACGCAGAGCAGTCACAGACATGCTGTTTATACTGCTGTTACTCTGCACTGTATTGATTCTGTTGCCGCATTCTGCACAGCTGACCTATTGCACTATTTATTCACTACTGATGGACACTGTTAACGGTCTGCTACTTTTTAACCACTTTATTGCTATTTGATCTTGTCTGTTGTTCTATTGTTTTGTATAGCATCGGGTATGGCAGTTGAAAACCTAATCTCGTTGTACTGGTGCAGTGAAAACTGTATTTGGTCAATGACACTAAAGATATTCTATTGTATTCTGTTGTATGGCCAGTTGTAAACAAATGTAGTTTGTTGTTGCATGGGCGGCAGTAAACAAATGTAGTTTTTGAACTTGAACATGTAGATTGTGTGGCCGGCAGTCAAAGACACATCTCTCTGATCTCTGACCCCTTATTCAGCCTCTGTCTGTTCTTATATTGTCCTGTTTAACACAGTCTCCCTGTCTGTTCTTACACTGTCCTGTTTAACACAGTATCTCTTGTCTGTCTGTTCTTACACTGTCCTGTTTAACACAGTATCTCTTGTCTGTTCTTACGCTGTCCTGTTTAACACAGTCTCTCTTGTCTGTTCTCACATGGTCCTGTTTAACACAGTCTGTCTGTCTGTTCTTATACTGTCCTGTTTAACACAGTCTCTCTGTCCATTCTTATACTGTCGTGTTTAACACAGTCTCTCTTGTCTGTTCTTACACTGTCCTATTTAACAGTCTCCCTTGTCTGTTCTTATGCTGTTCTGTTTATCACAGTCTCTCTGTCTGTTCTTACACTGTCCTGTTTAACACTGTCTCCCTTGTCTGTTCTCACACTGTCCTGTTTAACACAGTCTCTCTGTCTGTTCTTACACTGTCCTGTTTAACACTGTCTCCCTTGTCTGTTCTCACACTGTCCTGTTTAACACAGTCTCTCTTGTCTGTTCTCACACTCTCTTGTTTAACACAATCTGTCTGTCTGTTCTTATACTGTCCTGTTTAATACAGTCTGTCTTGTCTGTTCTCACACTGTCCTGTTTAACACAGTCTCTCTTGTCTGCTCTTATGCTGTCTTGTTTAACACAGTCTCTCTTGTCTGTTCTCACACTGTCCTGTTTAACACAGTCTGTCTGTCTGTTCTCACACTGTCCTGTTTAACACAATCTGTCTGTCTGTTCTTATACTGTCCTGTTTAATACAGTCTGTCTTGTCTGTTCTCACACTGTCCTGTTTAACACAGTCTCTCTTGTCTGCTCTTATGCTGTCTTGTTTAACACAGTCTCTCTTGTCTGTTCTCACACTGTCCTGTTTAACACAGTCTGTCTGTCTGTTCTCACACTGTCCTGTTTAACACAGTCTCTCTGTCTGTTCTCACACTGTCCTGTTTAACACAGTCTCCCTGTCTGTTCTTATACTGTCCTGTTTAACACAGTCTCTCTGTCTGTTCTCACACTGTCCTGTTTAACACAGTATCTCTTGTCTGTCTGTTCTTACACTGTCCTGTTTAACACAGTATCTCTTGTCTGTTCTTACGCTGTCCTGTTTAACACAGTCTCTCTTGTCTGTTCTCACATGGTCCTGTTTAACACAGTCTCTCTGTCCATTCTTATACTGTCGTGTTTAACACAGTCTCTCTTGTCTGTTCTTACACTGTCCTATTTAACAGTCTCCCTTGTCTGTTCTTATGCTGTTCTGTTTATCACAGTCTCTCTGTCTGTTCTTACACTGTCCTGTTTAACACAGTCTCTCTTGTCTGTTCTCACACTGTCCTGTTAAACACAGTCTCCCTTGTCTGTTCTCACACTGTCCTGTTTAACACAGTCTCTCTTGTCCGCTCTTATGCTGTCTTGTTTAACACAGTCTCTCTTGTCTGTTCTCACACTCTCTTGTTTAACACAATCTGTCTGTCTGTTCTTATACTGTCCTGTTTAATACAGTCTGTCTTGTCTGTTCTCACACTGTCCTGTTTAACACAGTCTCTCTTGTCTGCTCTTATGCTGTCTTGTTTAACACAGTCTCTCTTGTCTGTTCTCACACTGTCCTGTTTAACACAGTCTGTCTGTCTGTTCTCACACTGTCCTGTTTAACACAGTCTCTCTGTCTGTTCTCACACTGTCCTGTTTAACACAGTCTCTCTGTCTGTTCTTATACTGTCCTGTTTAACACAGTCTCTCTGTCTGTTCTCACACTGTCCTGTTTAACACAGTCTCTCTTGTCTGTTCTTATACTGTCCTGTTTAACAGAATGTCTCTGTCTGTTCTTATACTGTCCCGTTTCAGAGAGTTTCCCTGTATGATTGTTTCTTATAGATGAGTCAGCCCCTTGCTCAGGTCCAAAATCTCCAGAGGTAAAACCCTGAAAGTTCTTTCCAACACTGTTGCAGAAGTTCCCACAAATGTGTTGCACTTGTTGGTTGCTTTGCCTTCACCCTTCTGTCCACTTCATCCCAAACCAGCTTGATGGGGTTTAAGTCTGGAGACTGTGCTGGCCATTCCATGATTTGAAGCCTACCGTCTTGTTCTTTTCTTCTAAAGTAGTTCTGACATAGGGTGGAGGTATGTCGGGTCATTATCCTGTTGTAGGACGAACCCCTGAACAAATAAGCCGTAGGCCAGAGGCTATTACATGGTGCTGCAAAATGCTGTCGTAGCCCTTTTGGTTCAGGGTGCCAGTCACTCTGTGCAAGTCACCGACCCTGGATCCAGTAAAAGAGCCCCGAACCATCACGCTTCCTCCTCCATGTTTGACAGTCGGTGTCACACACTGAGGAACCATCCTTTTACCTTCTCGATGGTGTACAAAAACCCTGCATGATGAACCGAAAATTTCAAATTTTGATTAATCGGTCCAGTCTTCTTCCAGTCTTCAACAGTCCAGTGCTGGTGTTTCAGGGGCCAGGCAAGCCTCTTCTTCTTATTTTGCCATTTTAGCAATGGCTTTCTTACTGCCACACAACCTCTCAAACCTGCAGCTCGAAGTCTTCTCTTAACAGTTGAAACTGATATTTGCTTACTTCAACCACTGTTAAGTTGTGCTTGAAGCTGTTGTCCTGTGAGACGCCTGTCACGCAAGCTGCTGACTCTCAGAAACGTATCTTCTGCTTTTGTTGTGGCTTTGGGTCTGCCGGACCTCTTCCTGTCAGAGTTTCCTCCAGTTTCCAAATGCCTTTTGATGGTGTAGGAAACTGTACTCACTGACACTTTGGCTCTCTTTGCAATCTCTCTAAAAGAAAGACCTACGCTCCTCAAGGTTATAATGGTTTGTCTGTCTTCCTTTGTTAATTGCCTTTTTCTTGCCATTATGATAGCAATATGCTACTTCCTGCAGTGCAATATTGTCCAAATAATGCTATATATATATATATATATATATATATATATATATATATATATATATACACACACACACACACATTTTTTTTTACTTTATTGTTAACAATCAAAAAAATGATTGCATGGCCCTGCCCTCCACAGCCATTAGAATACAGTCTGTGATGGACTGCTGACCCGTCCAAGGTGTTTCCCTGCCTTTTGCCCTATGAGCGCTGGGATAGGCTCCAGCACCCCCCACGACCCTAATTAGGATAAGCGGCTTAGATAATGAGTGAGTGAGTGAGAATATAGTGCATAAATGCATTAATGCAGCAAAGCTTTCTCTGCTTTATAATGTCCTGATACCCCACTAATGCTCTCCTTTCCCCCCCTCATCTTTTGTGTGTGTGTGTCTCATATGCTTGAGTATTGAGGTCTTGTGTATGTGTAGTGGTCTTCTTCCCAGGTGTGCCCTGCCCCCCTCCACTGGCCCATCCTCACTGTCCTCTTAATCCCTCCCTGTCATCATCCTTATCACCATCATGCCCCTTGTCCTAGCAGCTTTGTGGCTGGTCATCATCCTGTGCTGCTGTGGCTGTGTCGTCTACCTCGGTCGAGGCCCCCTGCTGCTGTTTTGTTGTCTTAATTTGTCTGCTAGTGTGTATTTTGCATTATGACTGTACTGTTTGTAATTGCTCACTGGGTCAGCACCTATTGCACACCTGTCTGGCCATGAAGGGGTCTCTTCTCTCTGTGGTCCATTTCAAGATTTCTTCCATGTTTTTCCTTGTCACACCAGGGTTTTGGGGGAGTTTTTTCTTGCCCACTATGAGGCAGGTCAGACTCTGCTCCACTCTCAGTAATTAAATCCCTTTTCTCTGGGATTTCAGTGCCAAGGGGCATGGCACGGGGAGAGTGGGTGGCAGGCTGAAGTAGAGGACATGACTGGCATTATGGGGAATATTGTGTTCTAGTCTGTTCTTATAAACATTCAGCTGGACTTATCAGAATATAATTTTTTAAAAGATTGCATCAGCAATTAACCATCTTTGTCAAGGCTTTGAATGAAGACTTAAAATCCTCCTCACTGAACAAATGTACCTTACTGTATTACATGTATTACACATGTATTGTATTATCTCTTTACTGAACACATGCACTGTGTCCCATATTATATTGTCTTTACTGAACACATGCAGGGTGGCGCGGTGGGTAGTGCTGTCGCCTCACAGCAAGAAGGTCTCAGGTTTGATTCCCTTTCCATGTTCTCTCCGTGTCTGCGTGGGTTTACTCCAGGAGCTCCGGTTTCCTCATACAGTCCAAAGACATGCAGGTTAGGTGAATTGGAGACACTAAATTGCCCCTAGGTATGAATGTGAGTGTGTTTGTCTGTGTGTCTGCCCTGCGATGGACTGGTGACCTGTCCAGGGTATTTCCTCACCTGGGATAGACTCCATACTATATTGTATTGTCTTTACTGAACACGGGTACTGTATCCTGTATTCTATGTGAACAGCTTTACTATCGACTAAAGAGCCATGCAGAAGATGTACCATTACACTGAATCTCCACACATTCACAAAAATCATAAAAGTACCTGTATTTCTACAATGCTTTTGTCACGGGTACTTTACTCAGTTTTCCTGTTATCTACCTCACTTCCACATTAAACTAGGAAAACATTCACTATATTCAAATATTCAACAGTCATACAAAAGGCAGGACCACCACAGCATTATTGTTTTCACTGTAGTTTGCGGTTTGCATTAAACCACTGTGGTATAAGTGAAACAAGAGAAGAATGTGTACAGAGAAGCCTGGGGTGAGAATGTGTGTAAAGCTAGATACTTAAGTCAGGATGCATTACAGACAGGTAAAACAGACACGTAAACACCTGTATTCACACACACACACACACACACACACACACGTTTGTACTAGTGCTACAAACTGTTCAACATTTTATTTCATTATTACAGATTTTGACCCATTTTACAACTTACCACCACCAATGCTCCTGTTTTGTAGAGTATACTGGTTTGAATGAAATCCAGCTCTGTGCATGATTTCTTTTTCTCTGTTTAAAGCACATTTCCCAGAGGCAAGATAGCACAGATGTTTGTTTATTATTATGCTTTATACATTTCTACTTTTCATTTCCATTACATGGGTGACACACATTCCTTGGTAGACTAAGGACAATGAGGATGTTGTTGTGTTGTGGTTGGTAAGTACCACAGTGAGCAGAGAGGACAAATGACCTGTGCTGTCTGTAATGCAGTCCACAGAGAACATATTAAAACACATTGACACCACGGCATTTTCAGCCGTCTGCCTGACACGCCCTGGTGACAGGGGGTGGGGTTCAGGGTCTGGCACACTGGGGTCATCACCCTCACCAAAGATGGGTTTCCCTGATCTCAGCGATGACCTGGCTGGCCTTCTGCAGGGCCTGGAGGTGTTACAAACAATATGTTAAACCTATCAGTGTATGTTCACTCACATCATTAATGCATGAAAACCAGTAATGTTAACAATGCTTAGTGCTCTGATGCCACTCTGACCAATGACTAACCAAGATTCTGATGACCTTAGGACAGATCATTGTGATTGGTTAGACTATGGTGATAGTGACACATTCCCTGTTTCTAGCACACTGCACTTTTGCATTTAATCCTTTAGCCTGTCTGTACATGCTTAGGAGCACAGACACAAACTTACAGATGTGTTTACAACACATGTCTAAAGACATATAAACACAGACAAGTCTAGACATGTTTACAGAGGTGTTTACACAAATGTTTACAGCCGAGTCTAGACACATATGTTTACAGACAGGTAACTGACCTTGAGCATGTCGGCAGCCTCGTTGCGGCGTTGAGCCATGTCCTCAGACTCTGTGAGCAGGTCGTCCAGAAGAGCCGGTTTATACAGCTGCCCTACCAATTCACTCTGTAAACTGTCCTTCACATAGTTCACCAAGAAGTGCATCACAGCCTTTGGCACACTGCACAGAGAGAGAGACATGTGCGCGTTAGAGAGAAAGACAGAGAGAGAGAGAGAGAGAGAGAGAGAGAGAGGGGTTGGTAGACGGAGAGGTTGGTAACAGTCATTGTGGGAATGGTGAGGGAACAGGCTGCTGATTAAAAAAAAAAAAAAGGGGGTTGTGCACCTGTCCTGAATGTTTTTGCGGACGATGAGGAAGTAGGACTTGATAAGCCTCTCGATGACCTCACAGTCTCTTTGTTCACGAGCTGACAGCTTCCTGGCCACAGGAACAGGCTGGACAGTCAAATTAAATCACAATCAACTTACAAATTCCAATCAAATTACAACACTAATACCTGTCAGCTCCTCCCACACACAAACAGTCAAACCAAACGATGCACACACATGATCCACACACATTGTCAAACCAAATGATGCACACACATAAACAAACTATCCACACACCCACTGTGACACCTTATGTCAGAGAGGTTTGGCCTATAGCAGACGTTCACAGTTAGCATAATTTGACTGTTCCTCAGTTTTGCAAACCTCATTGTTAACCACTACACAAAAAAACTAAAGTGCTGACAGGGAGTGACTGAGACTCACCACGTCCAGTAGGTTGACTGCATGCCCTTTCTGAGGGCTGGCTGGGAGTGTGCTCTGTAACTTAGCCTTGTCTTCAGGCAGACCGTCCTCGCCCTTCTTCAGCATCCCCCTCCAGTTCCCCGTGCCTCCATCCTGATCTCCCTGGGCTCCTCCGGCTACAACCTGCACAGTAACACACACACACACACACACACACACACACACACACAATTTCAGATAGAGGCACAGAATTCACATATTCTCTCTCTCTCACACACAGACACACAAACACACATACAACTACACAGAGTCTCAGAAAGAGGAGCAGAATTCACACACACACACACACACATACAGAGTCTCAGAGAGAGGCGCAGAATTCACACACACACACACACACACACACACACACACACACAGTCTCAGAGAGAGGCACAGTATTCACACACACACACGCACAGTCTAAGAGAGAGGTGCAGAATTCACACATTCACACATACTCACTCAAACACACACACACACACACACACACACACACACACACAAATACACAGAGTCTCAGAGAGAGGATCAGAATTCACACACACACACACACACACATACAGAGTCTCAGACAGAGAGGCGCAGAATTTGCACACACACACACGTGCACGCACACACACGCACACACAGTCTCAGAGAGAGGCACAGTATTCACACACACACAGCCCTCTGCTGGGAAACTTTAGAGAAATACACTGTTTGTTTTTAGGCTCTTGATTGGACAGAGAGAACAGGCATCTCTGTCTGCTATCTTACACAGCAGTCAGCATGGCCCGGAGTTCAATCATAAACTATACTGGTCTGAGACTCAAAAACAAACCACTGCCACTTACTGACACCACCGTCAAACTCACAGTGCCAAGAAAGATACCAAACAGCAAAAACCAAGCTACAAACTTCACTCTGAAATATTCTGCTAAAGCATAAGAACAATATCACTGCATTTGCCCTAGAGATGGTGTTCAGCATGCAGGATGAGGACATAGGGAAGCGGCCAGCTCAACATTCACACAAACACTCCTGTTCCCCACATTCACACAGTCAGACACTCCTGTTCTGAACATTCAAACAGTCAAACACTCCTGTTCTGAACATTCACACAGTCAGACACTCCTGTTCTGAACATTCACACAGTCAAACACTCCTGTTCTGAACATTCACACAAACACTCCTGTTCTAAACATTCACACAGTCAAACACTCCTGTTCTCCACATTCACACAGTCAAACACTCCTGTTCTAAACATTCACACAGTCAAACACTCCTGTTCTCCACATTCACACAGTCAAACACTCCTGTTCTCCACATTCACACAGTCAAACACTCCTGTTCTGAACATTCACACAGTCAGACACTCCTGTTCTCCACATTCACACAGTCAAACACTCCTGTTCTAAACATTCACACAGTCAAACACTCCTGTTCTGAACATTCACACAGTCAAACACTCCTGTTCTCCACATTCACACAGTCAAACACTCCTGTTCTGAACATTCACACAGTCAGACACTCCTGTTCTCCACATTCACACAGTCAAACACTCCTGTTCTCCACATTCACACAGTCAAACACTCCTGTTCTCCACAGTCACACAGTCAAACACTCCTGTTCTCCACAGTCACACAGTCAAACACTCCTGTTCTGAACATTCACACAGTCAAACACTCCTGTTCTGAACATTCACACAGTCAGACACTCCTGTTCTCCACATTCACACAGTCAGACACTCCTGTTCTGAACATTCACACAGTCAAACACTCCTGTTCTCCACATTCACACTATCAAACACTCCTGTTCTAAACATTCACACAGTCAAACACTCCTGTTCTGAACATTCACACAGTCAAACACTCCTGTTCTCCACATTCACACAGTCAAACACTCCTGTTCTCCACATTCACACAGTCAAACACTCCTTTTCTGAACATTCACACAGTCAAACACTCCTGTTCTCCACATTCACACAGTCAAACACTCCTTTTCTGAACATTCACACAGTCAAACACTCCTGTTCTCCACATTCACACAGTCAAACACTCCTGTTCTCCACATTCACACAAACACTCCTTTTCTAAACATTCACACAGTCAAACACTCCTGTTCTGAACATTCACACAGTCAAACACTCCTGTTCTCCACATTCACACAGTCAAACACTCCTGTTCTGAACATTCACACAGTCAGACACTCCTGTTCTGAACATTCACACAGTCAAACACTCCTGTTCTCCACATTCACACAGTCAGACACTCCTGTTCTGAACATTCACACAGTCAAACACTCCTGTTCTGAACATTCACACAAACACTCCTGTTCTCCACATTCACACAGTCAAACACTCCTGTTCTAAACATTCACACAGTCAAACACTCCTGTTCTGAACATTCACACAGTCAAACACTCCTGTTCTCCACATTCACACAGTCAAACACTCCTGTTCTGAACATTCACACAGTCAAACACTCCTGTTCTGAACATTCACACAGTCAGACACTCCTGTTCTCCACATTCACACAGTCAAACACTCCTGTTCTCCACATTCACACAGTCAAACACTCCTGTTCTCCACATTCACACAAACACTCCTTTTCTAAACATTCACACAGTCAAACACTCCTGTTCTGAACATTCACACAGTCAAACACTCCTGTTCTGAACATTCACACAGTAAAACACTCCTGCTCTCCACATTCACACAGTCAAACACTCCTGTTCTAAACATTCACACAGTCAGACACTCCTGTTCTGAACATTCACACAGTCAAACACTCCTGTTCTGAACATTCACACAGTCAAACACTCCTGTTCTCCACATTCACACAGTCAGACACTCCTGTTCTGAACATTCACACAGTCAAACACTCCTGTTCTGAACATTCACACAAACACTCCTGTTCTCCACATTCACACAGTCAAACACTCCTGTTCTAAACATTCACACAGTCAAACACTCCTGTTCTGAACATTCACACAGTCAAACACTCCTGTTCTGAACATTCACACAGTCAAACACTCCTGTTCTGAACATTCACACAGTCAAACACTCCTGTTCTCCACATTCACACAGTCAAACACTCCTGTTCTCCACATTCACACAGTCAAACACTCCTGTTCTGAACATTCACACAGTCAAACACTCCTGTTCTGAACATTCACACAGTCAAACACTCCTGTTCTCCACATTCACACAAACACTCCTTTTCTAAACATTCACACAGTCAAACACTCCTGTTCTGAACATTCACACAGTCAAACACTCCTGTTCTGAACATTCACACAGTCAAACACTCCTGTTCTCCACATTCACACAGTCAAACACTCCTGTTCTAAACATTCACACAGTCAAACACTCCTGTTCTAAACATTCACACAGTCAAACACTCCTGTTCTAAACATTTACACAGTCAAACACTCCTGTTCTCCACATTCACACAGTCAAACACTCCTGTTCTCCACATTCACACAGTCAAACACTCCTGTTCTCTACATTCACACAAACACTCCTTTTCTAAACATTCACACAGTCAAACACTCCTGTTCTGAACATTCACACAGTCAAACACTCCTGTTCTGAACATTCACACAGTCAAACACTCCTTTTCTAAACATTCACACAGTCAAACACTCCTGTTCTAAACATTCACACAGTCAAACACTCCTGTTCTAAACATTCACACAGTCAAACACTCCTGTTCTAAACATTTACACAGTCAAACACTCCTGTTCTCCACATTCACACAGTCAAACACTCCTGTTCTAAACATTCACACAGTCAAACACTCCTGTTCTGCTGCTGTGTGGTCTGGGTGTGTCCTTTGGAGGTGGCCAACCAGTGGTGAGTCTCTGAGAGGGATTGTAACATATCTCACAGGGCAATGAAGACCAAGCAGAGCAGAGAGCACTAGCACCTGCCTCCTAATAGTTGACCAAACTATTAGTCGATGAGAACAGTCTTAGTCAACCAGGTTTTCATTGGTCGGTTAGTCACAGAAGAAAAAACAAACAAACAAAAAAACCCTCAAAGTCCATTCTGGAGCTGCGCCTTGCTCTTAAAAAAGTTATTAGACTATGTCGGGCAGGAAATGATCCAAAGCGTGGGATCATTTCGAGTGTGTAAAGGATGACCCCGAGAAGGTGACATGCAAACTCTGCATGCAAAGATTCGCCTATTATTCGTCGACCTCAAACGTGACTTATCATCTGAAACATGTAAGTAGCCTAACGTTATTATTCCATTATGCTGAAAAATTAATGGCCTAATTGTGTGGCCTGGGAGAACCTGTCGGATGTCGCTGCCACTCAGAATGAAATCAATGTCATAAACAACTCGTCGACTAATGGCTTGAACTAACGACTACTAGTCGACTAGGTAAATCTTTGGTCGGGGGCAGCCCTTGAGAGCACACTGTCTGCCATGCATTGCTGCAGTCTCAAGGACAGTGTCAGTGCTCAGGTGGAGGTGAGGGTGGTGGGGGTGGGGATTGTAGACAACTATGCGTTCATATCCCAGCAGGCCAGTGTTAGTCATGAGCGGCGCGGAGCCACACACCTTGGGAGCCTCTCCCTCAGCGGGGGGGTGCTCAGTGGGGGACAGGGACTGTCCACTGGGACCTTTAAGGGACTGAAGAGAGAGAGGGAGTGGAGAAAAGAGAGAGAGAGACTAAACACAAAGCTACAAGCTACAAGCTACAAGCAGAAGGACAGAATACAGCCAGCTTTTTACAAGAAAAAAAGGAAGGATGAGAAGGATGAAACTGACGAGACTCTCTGTGGAGTTCAGAGAGGGTTAAGAGGACTGACTGTACTTATTCAGTATGTACTGGAAAAAAAGGGATGTACACATAGTTCTGAAAAAGAGACACAGTGCACTGTTCCTTGGTAAGAAATGAGATGTACCTTATCACGCGGTACTGCTGAGGGCAGGTCTCTCATTCTGTTCCTCCTCTGCTCCTGGACACAAAATATTACAAAATTACCACAAACAAACATCACCTGAACATCAGTCTATAGCAATGTTCAGTGTGCCCACAGGGGAACAAACCCGTACAGAGAAAGCCAATCAACACTGTACCCACAGAGTCAGTACAAAACAACCACTGACAAATGATCCACATCATCAATTACATCACCACTGTTTTATTACAAAGGTGTTTTTTTATTTTACTAAAATCACTAGCTGGCCCCACAGTTACAGCTATGACACTATACTGTGCAGGCCTGGCTGAAGCATGGAGAAACCTCCAATATAAAACAGTACTAAAACAGATGGTGCCTTTAAGCATTATCAGAGACTGTCTTTGAAGTTTTATTTCAGTGGTTTGTACTGACAGGGTCATCAGCTCTTACCTCTATGTTATTGTTCATGAGACCACAGGCATCGGCAAAGTCTGGGTGTTTAGTGTTGATGTAGGCTAATTCAATAGCAACCAGGTTATGAACCTGAAAGACAGGGAGACAGGGAGAGGGTTCAGTCAAACTGTGGAGAGGATGGAACTGAAGTCCAGACAGGAGTCAGTGCTGAATTTGGGGGCAGGTACGTACCATGTCATTGGTGACGGGCAGTCTTTTCCTCAGGAGAGAGGTCACCACCTCAACTATGGCATCATGCAGCTTTGGAAACCTCAGCAACTCCTGAACACAGGCAAATCCAGCTTACAGACATGTAATGCAAACAGATCAGTCTAAAGCTTACTACAATACTGTATGAAAGGGTACATCAGAGGAGAGTGTCTGCATGTTTGTGTAATATAGCGTATACCTGTGCTGCGTACAATGAACTATAATAGGGTTTGTGTGTGTGTAGATTTGTATAGTGCATACCTGTGTGTTGTATAACAGAGCATGTAAGGGAGTGAGTGTGTGTGTGCAGTATAGTGTATAACTGTGTGTTGTATGATAGAGTATATCAGGGAGTGTCTGTGTGTGTGTTTATATGTGAGTGTAGTTCAGTATTGTGTATACCTATGTGCTATCTGGGGCAGTTTGTTCCTTTGTGCGATTGGGTGAGGGTATTTTTCTATTACATTCTACCACAGTGTTACGCTAGCTGTGACTGTTCTAGACAGTTTGTCCTGCCTCTGAATATCATGGTTGTTTTCCGTGGAGTACCGCCCCTTTTGGGCGATTTCAGTCTGATTGAAAATCGCCCAGATATTTCTGATAGACTCTCATGTTAAGGCAATTTTTTCGAACTGCAGGCATTGCAATCTGTATGGGTTCCGGGAGGGCTTGCACTAACCCGCTTTCGTCATACGTAACCTGGTGTAGGGATTGCTGGGGCAGCCAGCAAACTTATCATATTCAACGTCAACATGGCTAATTTTAGCTGAAGTTAGAGCAACTCGATCGTTGGACGGAAATATTGGACGTGGTGCAGGGAAACCACGCTTCAAGTTGTGGAGTTTGCTCAGCCAGTGCCTTTCACTATGCATTTAAGCCTATGCATTTACGCCTGCGTGTGTACATCTAAAAAGCTCATCTGTTTGTTGTACTACTTTTGGCAGATTGCTTGATTCACATAAAAATGCTTCTGTTGAGAATAACAGACTGTAAAATTTTGTGAAGCCTTTGAGTTGGCCTTGTGTGGACATAATGAGAGTGAGAGCTTGAAAAGAATTAAAACTTTTCTCAGAAACACCATGACCCAGGAGAGGCTGAATGCATTGACCATGCTGTCAATGGAGAAGAGACTGGTGACTGAGAAAAGTTTGCCACCACTGTTTGTGTGTGTTTGTGTGTGTGTAGTTTAGTATTGTGTATACCTGTGTGCTGTAGTTACTGTGTGTGCGTGTTTGTGTGTGTGTGGGTGTAGTTTAATATTGTGTATACCTGTGTGTTGTAGTTACTGTGTGTGTGTGTGGGTGTAGTTTAGTATTCTGTATACCTGTGTGCTGTAGTTACTGTGTGTGTGTGTTTGTGTGTGTGTAGTTTAGTATTCTGTATACCTGTGTGCTGTAGTTACTTTGTGTTTGTGTGTGTGTGTGTGTAGTTTAGTATTCTGTATACTTGTGTGCTGTAGTTACTGTGTGTGCGTGTTTGTGTGTGTGTGGGTGTAGTTTAGTATTGTGTATACCTGTGTGTTGTAGTTGCTGTGTGTGTGTGTGTTTGTGTGTGTGTGGGTGTAGTTTAGTATTCTGTATACCTGTGTGCTGTAGTTACTGTGTGTGTGTGTGTGTGTGTGTGTGTGTGTGTGTGTGGGTGTAGTTTAGTATTCTGTATACCTGTGTGCTGTAGTTACTGTGTGTGTGCGTGTTTGTGTGTGTGTGTGGGTGTAGTTTAGTATTCTGTATACCTGTGTGCTGTAGTTACTGTGTGTGTGTGTTTGTGTGTGTGTGGGTGTAGTTTAGTATTGTGTATACCTGTGTGCTGTAGTTACTGTGTGTGCGTGTTTGTGTGTGTGTGGGTGTAGTTTAGTATTCTGTATACCTGTGTGCTGTAGTTACTGCAGTGCTGGATAATCCTCTGCATCTCTTCGTGCACCAGTTCCACGCAGCGCAGGCTGGGCTCCTCCAGACGCTTCACCTGTCTCTTCACCAGCAGTTCAAACGACACCTCAGGCACAAACAGAGCAGGACGAGGGCCCTGTACCCACACACACACATACAAAAAAGTACATTACCCAGCACTCTCTCTGATACACACACAAACAGTATATTTGAGTTTTGTCAGAATCTCAGACTTCTTGGTGGGTGGTGTCATAAACATGGAGTATGTCAAGCAGAGGACTTCTGTGATATCATTTTGAAATCCTGACAAACAGAGACCAGGTCATTCAGCATACACACAGGACAAATACACATACTACTAAAAATGCCAGTGTAAGACAAAGCAGAAAAAGAGAAACTTTTCAACTTCTAAAAGTCATATAGTCAAAAAGATATTTCACCAGACAAACAGAGGAGATGGACTGAAAGCTAGGCTGACCCACCGTGGCGTTTCTGATGGCCGTTAACACATCTATTGTGGTGAGTCCACCAAGAGGGTCCACAGACTCCAGGGTCCTGCCAAATGTCTCATGGAATATATAACAAATCCTCGCTCCACCACACCTAAACAAAAGACATACAACACACACACATTCAGAGACACCCTGTTATATTAACTATGTGTGCCCACATTTGCTCTGTAAGGGACATAGCGATATTCCTATAAAGCAGTAAATCATTAGGGCGACTTACAGCTCGGCTGTCTCGATATATTTGGCCGTGCCCTCAATGGTGTTGCAGTATTCAGTGGCAAACTTGGTGATAAGCTGGAGCAGCGTGGCACTCTTATCATCCACCGGTTCGCCGTAGCTACTGAGCAGGGACTGGTACTGGGCAGCCAGTACGTTGATGCGGGTTTTCAGCTCTGGTAAACAGTCTCTGATATGGTGCATCAGCAGCCTGACAGAACACAGCCAGCACAACGTACTGTCAATGCAAAGACCTCCGAGCACACACAACACAGATTACAGACTCAGACTACAGCACACAACACAGATTACAGACTCAGACTACAGTACACAACACAGATTACAGACTCAGACTACAGCACACAACACAGATTACAGACTCAGACTACAGCACACAACACAGATTACAGACTCAGACTACAGCACACAACCCAGATTACAGACTCAGACTACAGCACACAACCCAGATTACAGACTCAGACTACAGCACACAATACAGATTACAGGATCAAACTACAGCACACAACCCAGATTACAGACTCAGACTACAGCACACAACACAGATTACAGACTCAGACTACAGCACACAACCCAGATTACAGACTCAGACTACAGCACACAACCCAGATTACAGACTCAGACTACAGCACACAACCCAGATTACAGACTAAGACTACAGTACACAACACAGATTACAGACTCAGACACTACAGTAATACAATAATACAATACAAGTCCTTATTCAAAACACAAAGACTACAGTACACAACATAACTCCTTATTCAGACACTTGTCAGAACTGTCTGGAGAAAAAGTGACTGAAGTCTTCAGGGAGCCCATTTCATTGGAATGTGTTCGTGGTGAACACACACACATGCACACTATAGCACTATCCTAACATTAATGATCTAGTTAACTGCAGTGCATTAAAACAGTCTGACCACACAGAGGAGACAAACACACACCTATTGAGTGTCCGGGCCAAATATTTGGTTCCATTTCTGTTTGCAAGTGAGGGATATTTCTTCTGTAGGAAGGCATGCTCATCTCGGATCGCATCAGCCACGGTTTTCTTATTGTTTATATCCAACTGACTCCTGTACAAGACACAAATCCATCACGTACAGTTCATCATTTCCTCTGAGTATAATGTGTCAAATACAATGTATTTTTACTGTACCTGTTGACCACTCCAATGAGACCCAGTTTGACTGGAATGACTCTACCCATCAGGACATCCATGGCATCAGTGCCAGCATCCATCAAGTCCAGTTTGGTCACCACAGCAAGTGTTCTACGCCCTGACAACAAGACAACAAACAGGCCTACACATCAGAGACTGACACCAGCTGGGTCACTGTACTTCCCAGATACACACTCACTTTATTACAGAAGCCTCACAAGTACATTATAAATGTGCCAAGGGACAGACCACAGCCCATCTGCTGTCTTGCACAATATGTTAGCCACCCTCCCTCTTCTCCATTCATCGATGGTCAGTTTCTGACCACAGGACCACTGTTGACCAGGTAAGTGTTTGCGTGAAAGACCATTCTCAACACAGTAGTGCCACTGAGGTGGTAATGATGTGGTAGTGGGTGTCATGGTAGTATGAGTGTATCAGACACAGCGGTGTTTTTACACATGTTAGTGTCACTGCTGGGCTAAGAGTGATCTGCCACCCAAACATATACAGCCACCAGAGGTCCTGTGGTCAGAATCTGACTAATGAGGAAGAGCTAGAGGATGTACACTGACACCATGTATCTACAGGGCAGGTGTTTCTAATGAAACGGCTGGTGAGTGAAAACTTGCCACACTGCAGTGAGCAGAGAAGTGTCCTACATAAAGAGAAATTAATCATCAGAGAACAAAAATTGGGAAAATTAGATATAAATAGACACACAATGGTGAGAGAGTGACTGAGTGAGGGGGGGGGGGGGGGGGGGGGGGGGGGGGGGACTAACCGTCAGGGTCGACCTCTCGGGCCACTTTAAGAGCCTCAGATGTGGCCATGTCTGTGTTGGCAGCAGTCACCGCTAGGATGATACAGTTTGGGTTACTGATGTATTTCAGAATGAGCTCACGTATCTGAATCTCTATGTCCTTAGGCTGGTCTCCCACCGGAACCTGAATATACACACACACGCGCACGCACACACACAGAACTGTCAGTCTGCGATGAATAAAGAGCTCTGTCAGATGTGGTGCGCAGACGTTATTGTAGTTGTAGACTTTGTTGTAGTTGCAGGGTGTCAGTACCTTGGTGATGCCAGGCAGGTCTACCAGTGTCAGGTTAACCACATGGGGAGAGAAGATCTTGAGATGAATGGGCTCATCACTGATACCCTGTAAGAAATTAAAACAGACACTAATTATAGCTGTTTATTCAACACATCTTCACAAGCAATTCCATCAACATATCCAAGCCTTAATTGCAAACAGCTGTGAGAAACTGGTCAGCAGACAGTTTCTGCTGACCACTTATGGAATCACCAGGTCTCACATACCTTATTAGTTCCAGAAATCCTTTCGGTTTCAGCTTCAATTTCTTGCCTGATTTCATCAAAATCTGTGTAGATCTTATGACACAAAGACAAAGCTGGTTAGTTCAAGAGGCAATGATTCCACACATTTATATTTCAATCAACTGAACTGATTGTAAACACACCTATTTGGCGAACAATCTGGAGAGCCCAAAAACCTTCCAGTAGTTACATATTTAATGTTGAATAAAAAACATCTCTCTTTGATCAGACAAGAAAACAAACAATTTGCTTTGTTTGACAAGATACTGAATCCATTTTAACTCAGTATAAAATAAAAGTGTGTATCTGAGGTAACTACCCAAAGAGAATTCTTTAACCAGCAAGTTTGGCCCTTGGCTGGCTCACAGCCTTACAGGTGCAGTATGATATGCTGTGATCATACCTTGTTTTTGGTGTGCAGAAACTTGCCCCATTCTTCACCATCCACACCTGTGGAGAGTACATCATAACACAGTGAACATCTCTGTGAGTCACACACAGTCTCCTGAGGCATCCTGGTCTACTGTTATGCCTGGCCTCTCTAGCCCATGTCTCTCTGGACTACCAGCCTGTTTACTTACACACCTGTGCTCCAGGTTCTGTAACGCTCTATTGCAACCTTTCTGACTGAGCAAACAAACGCACTGAACACATCAGAGCTTCGCTGTACAAGCAAATCACATTAAAGATAAAACAAAACAAATGAAAAAATGCCAAGCACAGTGTGTTATGGGTAGATCAAGCTATAAACAAAGCTCTTGGTCTTTTTTTTCAACACAGCTTTTTCTCTAATTCTCTATTACATTAAAGGTGAACTAGCAAGTGATAGGCTGTTAGTGAACTACTTGCATTTATTTCAAAATTGTAAAGAATGACTGAATATGTTCAGATCAATATTTTAATCAAATGCTTATTGATTCATCCTACAGTCTTCATACTTACCAGCTCTGATATCACAACTCATCTTGTCTGTATCGTTTGAATAATGTCCCTGAGTGACTTAAGCTAAGCTATAAATCCAGCAGTGTAATCAAAGCTCTAAATCAGGAAATCAGATTCATCAAATCCCATCTCTGAGTTCTGGAGTCCTGCAGGTTTTTGCCTGGGAAACAGGCTATGCACTCTGAAACCACAACGCTAGGCTAACATGAAAACCTGCAGGACTACAGACCTCTACAGGCAGATTTGAGGAATCACGTTTGGATTCCTGTTTTATGTAAGGCCATGAAAGCAGGATGAGGGAAAAAAGGGAAAGCTGCTGAACACAAACAAAAGGCCAAGGAAAAAGGAAAAAGAGACCTTTGGAAAAGCGTCCATTTTTCCAGGCATTGGGCTCTGTGGTTTAAGAGAGATGACAGAGGAAACAAAGGTTATTGGCACGAGTGGTGACGCAGCCTGTCACATCACTGTGACCTCTCAAAGTCATCAGCTCTTTACGTTACAGCGTCAAAGTGACCAAGACACTGGCAGGAACACAGCTCAGAAGATTCTGTGCATAAAGCATGGCAAACTCTCTTTGCCTTACTGGAGCACGGTTAGCAATGTAAACTCAATCTGATCAAACACAGCAGATGTCACTGTTACTTAAAAAGATATGTAAGATTTGTAAACTATTTCCACTTCAGGAAATGGAAGCAGGTAAACAGAAGTCATAGTTCTGGAGTTTCATCCCATCTGATTTCACTAATAGAGGCATATTTGTGATAAGCTTTGAAATGGTGTGCCTGTGTAAACTGGGATGCCTACACTATTCTGACTGCATGTTTGACAAACTGCTGACCAATATACCGTGGCAGAGTTGCCTGACGGCTGTGTTGGTCAGAAATGACAGGTCCTGACCTGAAACCACCTTTTTTCACCCTTTACAAACCTCAAATTCAGAGACAATGGGTGAGAGACAAAAGTAGAGACATAAACTCACAACCCTGAACAAACACACACATTCACACCCACAACCCTGAACACTAATACACACACACTCACACCCACAAGGCTGAACACACACACACACACACACACAACCCTGACTACACACTCACTCTCATACACACGACCCAGAACAAACACACACACACACTCAAACCCACAACCCTGAAAACAAACATAGCTGAGGTACCATTTTCCTCGCCGGTCTTCCTCCTGTCCTCTGGGTCCACGTGTACCAGCTGAAGGATCAGCGGTCTGCGGGTGACGATGCCTGTTCCACGGGGTAAAAGGTCTCGGCCCACTAAGCTCTCCAGCACCGAGCTCTTCCCACTGCTCTGGGGCAGGAAATCACAAAGACAGTTTAGCTGCTCCAAAACAGATATTCCTAATGTTTGGGATATATCTGAACTAGCCTATACCTTCAGTAAAGTATGCGCTTGGATTCTGGGGAGACTTCAAATGTACTACAGTGGTGTGTGTCTTGTGGTCTGGCATTGCAGTTCCCTACACCACAGTGAAACATCCAGCGCCAAAAATAACTTTAAAACAGATCAGATCCCATCTTATAAGGCTGGCCATGTGGATATGGGCCTGTGCCTAGACAGGTAAGTAACACCAAGGTATTCTGAGGCTGTTGTGGAACCATACACTTGATCTTCCAGACAGACACAGCCTCTCAAAAGATCAGTGAAAGCCCTGGATACGACGCCTGTTCAAACCTATTAGGCTTACACCAAGACTACAGGTTGCATTCGGAGATCACCTATCTTGAGGCGGCAGCAGCTATGAAAGGATGTGTATGCATGTGGTCATTATGAGCATTGTCCGCCGGAGATCTGTGTTCCCCTTATAAGCGTCACTAGACGAGCAAGCACAGACCTGTTCGCAAACGGGTTACTACCCACAGGCTCAGTCACTACTGCATAACTTATTCTCCCGTTATGAAGTAACACGCATTTTAAATTCAGCTATTCAGTTCATAAACGTACTGAGAGCTTTCCTATTCACCTGTACACAATACCAGTATGGTGGCTTTGTATGAAACATGATATAGGGCATACCGTTTGTCGCAGCTGTGCGGATGTTAAAAGCAAAAGCCTTTTTCCTATCTCTGATAATTTAATATGAGACAAGCCGCCACCTCATATTTAACACCCAGCCAACAGAACCACTGTGTACAATAGCGCATCTTCACAAGCCAGCTAGTACAGCAAATGTTAGCGAGCTAACGTTGTGTTTAAACTGATATAATGAGGAACTTGGGCAGCAAATTATTTTTGAAAACGAACATAGACCACATTTGCCAGTGTCTATCAGCCTGAAACTAAGACAGTCTTTTAAAGACGGCAAGGTTATTCTGCTCGCACTGTAGACCAATACTGTAAGCTGCTCGACTAGCAAGTTAGCCATTCGCGAAACGTTTCATGCTTTCTAGATCACATCTGAAGTACTGTAATAGCGCATACGAATAACTTCATCTGTACAACATTTGTTTGTTTCTTACTTAACAAAGTATCTATTCAGGTGGCATAAAACCTGCTGATCAAAGTGAAAATATTAATGAGGTAATTTAAGCACATACATTTTGAAAGTGAAAATCATTTTATCTTACCTGTGTTCCAACCACTGCTATCTGTGGCAACTGTATGATATCTGCGCCTACTGTATTAAATACGTCCTGAAGTTTGTTAATGACAGGAATAAGAGCCTCCATTCTGCTGAAATTTGGTACCTGTCAAAATGAATGGACTAGCTAATCAGCTATCCTGCTAAACACAGCACAAAGTCATCCAATGTCCCTCACAGAGACACCATTAAACAACACTGCCCATGAAACTGCGCAGAGCTTCACCGTGCTGCATTGTGGGTCTGCGAGTTCACCGTAAAACAGGATTTCAGCCGTATGACACCGAACTGTCTTGACAATGAAACTACATTTCCATATACAAGTTCTGCTACGGCAACTCTAACTATGAAGAGCAGGAAAATGTTTTCAGAGCACAGAAAACTTGTGAATAAGTGAAGAGATACCGTACCTGTGATGCATTTATGTAAGTGAGTATAGGGCAGCTAAACAATAGCGCTCCAAATTTTGAATTAAACCGACCAATTCAACTGTATAAACGGAAACATGAAACATGAAGTTTTTTTTAAGAGTTCGCACAACTGCATGGCACAGCGCAAGGTTCCTTCAATGACACAGACGGACAGCTGATACATTTTTCAAGTTTATTATCATTTTTTACCGCTCAAATTCAAAATCATTTAGCTGGGCTCATCAGTGTCATTCAAATGTCCAAGTCATCCATAGGATTTAAATAATGAAAGTGCTAGATGGGTAAGCTGTTTGTGCGCTCACCACAATGACAAAGCCAGCAGGTAACACAAGTCTAAACAGATGGAGGACTGGTCTTGATTATTGCACAAACACAATTTTTAAAACACAAAACATGAGGTAATAGATGATATGTCACAGAGGAATGCCACTGTATTACATTTCTGTAACCTATTTACACTGTGGTGGATAAAGTGTTCCAGACACACTGACAGAGACTAATTTAGAAGATATGACTCATAACAACTTTAGTCAAGTACAGAAAATACAGGTTCTCATTATTTTTCCCATTAAAGTCATTGCATACAAACCACCCTCTCCTGTCTGACTATCTTTAGCGTAAAGTGTTATAAAGAAACAAAAGTCTCAATGTACCACGTCAACAACTGAAACAAAAATTAACAAAGTTCATTCTCCTTAAAACAGCTTAACAAGCTGCCAAAGAACAGAGTGGGTTGTGGTTTAGGGAGTTTATATGAATCATTCTTTTTGAGGGGAAAAAGGATAAAGAGAGAATTATGACTCCAAAGAGAAACAAACAACTGGGTTAGTTTAACATCACTTAAGTTTAGACACAGGAATATATATATATATACACACACACATATATATATATCTATACACATCTATCTATCTATCTATCTATCTATACACACACACACACACACACACACACACACATATATATATATATATGTGTGTGTGTGTGTGTGTGTGTGTGTGTGTGTGTATGTATATTTGCTGTGAAAGTGCTTGTGTATATTTCTGTTGAATTTGGATACACAGTCCTGTTCATGCGATTTGCTGAAGATTATGAGGGAAAGGCACCTCTGATAATTATTAAACAATCCATATAAATAAATACAACCACAACCAGAATACTGTTGAAAAGCAGAAAACAGAAAGCAAAATCAACATCATTTTCTTTGCAGAGAGCAACATAAGCATTAAAGTAAAACATTTTTCATAACGTGAATTCATCAATAAATGATTGTTTTTTTTCTGCGAATGGTGTGTTGGGCTGTTAGTGGAGTGATTTCATAATATCAAAAAGAAAAGAAATATTCCCTGTGTGGCCAGCTATGTTTTCACCTGCAGAATGGGCAGGTGAGTAAAGAGATTAACTCAGCTATTTGTTCATCAAAATGGCTTAAAAGGGGTCTGCAATTGAGCAGACAAAACCAAAAAGCCAACTAGTGACTGGTACAGAAGCATCCTTTCAATGGATTGGTTGGAGAATATGCCTCACTGACTACCTTATTCAGTGAATCAAACAATGAAAACAGTTACATTATCTCAAAATACTGTGATCAGAGGCCAATATGCTAAAGTAAAACAAAGAGGCACTAGAAGTCTCTCAGTATCAGTTTTGCTGACTGAAAAATCAAAAATATGGCATCTATAGCTTAACAGGTGTCACACATGTACTGGATGTATGTGTGTGTGTGTGCATGAGTGAGTGAGTGAGTGAGAGAGAGTGTGAGAGAGCGAGAGAAGGAGACAGACAGACAGAGAGAAAGAAAGAGAAAGGGATAGAGATCAGTTGTCATGGTTACCTGTGAAAAACACCACTCATTTAACCCTTCTGTAATAAATTAGATTTCACTCATAAGAAAATGAAGAACTTCATTCAGATCACAGCAGCAAACTGATAAATGTGTCTGTATTCCAGACCCAATCAAATAGCTTAATGGCCCAGAGTGCAGGCGGTTTAATGAGGCCCAGCATGCAGAGGTTCTGCCTGGGTTTCAGGAGGACGTGCAGTCTGTGTAGGTAGTGACCATATTCCCTCTGCGCTGGGTCACTGTCCTACACTGCTGTTTCACTGTGCTCTGAAACCTGCTCTCAGATCGCCTGCTGTGTCTGTCCACTGTAAACATCTTCTCCATGTCATCAAACATGTCGTCAAAGACCCCTGCACCAAATGCCCCCTGGAAATGTTTCTTATGGCGTCCATGGGCCTGCTGGTGGGTTCGGAAATGGTCCTCAAAGTGCCTCTTTTGGCGAGTATGCTGGTTCTGACTGTAAATGTCAAAGTCTCTGAACATGTCATCAAAGTTGAAGTCAAAGGGCTGGTAGAAGTGCTGCCCGGCCCCGCCCCTAATGTTCTCACTGAAAAAAGGGCTGTGCCCTGATTGGTCGTACTCTCTTCTCCTCTTCTCATCAGATAATGTTTCATATGCTGCAATGTAAGACAAGTCAGGAGACACTCAGAAGTATATACAATGTTAATTACCCTGTCATACCAACACTCAAGTCAAAAAGAATGTTGAGCAGACCAAAACAATCTGCCTCTATTTGAGAAACATTCATTCCCACATATCCTTGTAAGAACTTTAATTTGAATTTAATTTTAATTAATTTAAAATCATCCTATCATTTAGATCTACATCATGAATAAAAGATGATTAATCTGACAAATATGGGTAACACAGGGCCAAATTCTATTCTAAATTAAGGTAACTGAATGGTTCGATTTAAAACTAGTGGAACTGATAATAAAAATTGCTGCCATAATTACTGTAAAGAGGACAGGGTAGCTTCACAAACCATAAAACATCACACAAACACATAAATGTAAAACTATGCAAGCTGAGAACAGAGCTGGTACACACCTACCTTCTGCTATTTCTCTGAACTTTGCTTCAGCATCAGGGCTCTTGTTCTTATCAGGGTGGTATTTCATAGCTAGCTTGTGAAAAGCCTTCTTAATCTGGCGTTCGCTGGCGTCTTTTGGCACGCCTAGAATGTCATAGTAGTCCTTTCTGGCCAGTATAAGCTCTGTTATCATCAAGATGCACACAGCAAACATTACCACTGACTGGGCTGTAGCCATTCTGTTTATTCCTGCCAGATAAAGACAACAGAGGCAGTCTGTCTCAGCACACTGCACAGGAAACAAATTATTACAATTATTGCAGCTTTGACCCATAGGACTAATCTGATAAATGATCTGTATTTGTTTAACTGTGAGGTGTGTGTTACTGTGTGGTAAGTGCACAATTCATTTTAACAGCTGGCCTGTCAATTTTTGGCAATGACACAACAGTGGACAATTGTAGTAGGAGTAATAATAATAATAATATTAATCTTTACAAAGAACAGACATTACCAGCACTACACCCATAATCAGTTACAATAAATTATCAAACTCTCACCATGAACTAGAAATATTTTTGACCAGGTTTTTCAAAAGTAGATTTTAAAATCCAAAAGGCTGAAAGTAAGTCGACTGTGAAATATCTTGAGAAGATTTGTTTTGTCATTTTTGTACTGTGTAAAGCAAAAAGCAGTGACGTTAAATGTAATTATGAATCCTGAAACAAATAAATGAATTTATATATAGCGTTCGAATCACAACCAAGGTGATGATAACCAAGGTGCATTCGTTACCGAGATAATCAAACACTGTTTTAGTCTGTGAACTCTTCTTTTGTGACTTAAATGACAACTAACTTAGTGGCAACTGAGTTAAAGGTGAAAGGTATATGAAAAAGATTCGACTTAGCCAAAATGACATCTGTCACAAATGAGAAACTCGCTAGTTTGGCAGACCTAGCTGCCGGGATAGCGTTACCACACTACAACGAGCGAAGCAACAACTGCTTTTTCCCGTCTGTTTCGCGAAAGCGACAACAACTATAACAATATCCTGGCACTTAAAATGGGCCACGTAACATATCGCGTTATCAGCATATTAAGAAACACTAAACAGTCCTGTTTCTTAGTTTGGTTGCTCACCCTATTAGGGAGCAAATCATAATAAGAGCTGAATTCATTACATCCGGCTTACGTGTGGGAATCTCAGGGTAATGTAAACTACTTCAACAACGTGAATATCAATTAAAGTAAACATTTTAGGAGTTGTTCTCTTACCTATACAGAGGACGAGCGCTACAGAAAATGCCTGCAGTGTGTAATGGTGAGCTAGCTAGCTACGACATACACTTTTCTCATCATTCCAGAGCCGCTGCTGCCCCACAACGGAAACAACACGAATCATAATGCCATTGGTGAGTTCACCTATCACGTGACTCCTCTGAACACATGGAGCTGTGTTCAGTGACGTCTGAAATTATTCAACTTTGTTTCATTACAGTGTTGCCCTGCCTTGCGCAGATAAATCTGTTGCACTTCTCTGTTAAAAGTAAAGAATCTATACATGTATATATAATATCTCATATCGTTGTCCTTGAATTTACCTGTGTATCCAGTGGCAGGGTTGTTATCAGGGATCCAACCCGCTTCCACATCGATGGACACCCCTGTTTCGGTTTCATTTGTTTAAAAATTCAACGTCAGCTTTACGTAAATTAGGCGGAAAATGATTCCCGGAACATTCGCTGTTTGGAGACACATTGTGGTAGGCCTATATAAGAGAAAACAACTGTTGAATTGGGATACGGTAGATACAAACCGCGAGTGAGACACCGTGTAACAGCAGGCTGCGAGAGCAGTTTTCTTGCTTTGTGGTCAAAAACTGTGGAACTCTTGGATTCAGTTACATCAGAATAGTCAATTTGCCTACAACAGATCGTTGAGAAAAACACAGCAGTCACATATTTCTAATTTACACAGATCTACAATGAATTCATGCAAACATGTCGAAATAAAAAATGTTGATGGTATTAACAGGCTAATTAATATAAATCAACAGATATCATAAATTAATAAATAAAACAAATGAAAGGTAAAGTCAACATGTCATCCATCGATAGTGTTGGGCATTTCAAGTATTAGATGATAAACAGCACGGAATCATTCCTGTTTAATGAGTTACACAGAGTTTCTAACCATTTATTTGTGTAGACCTGAGCACGCGTGGACCATCAAATCAGAGGTGGGTAGTAACGCGATACGTTTACTCCGTTACATGTACTATGAGTAACTTCTTCCAATAAATTGTACTTATGGGAGTACTTTCAATACCTTTCACTCTTACTCGAGTACATTTACGATTTTAAAAATGTACCTATACTCCGCTACATTAGACTACATACTTCTCGCTACTTTTATTTATTAAATCATTTTTATTCTCACGTGCACAGCTTCTACGACGTCGACTGCTTTGATACACGTTCATATGACTTGGCTCACTGTTTTAAATAAACTACACCCCTCCAATGATATACAGTACTTACACACCTTGTTAACACAGTAGCATTAGTAGTTAAAGAGAGAGAGCACAGAGGGAGCTAGCATCAGCCAACTGAGCTTCATAAAACAGAGGGGTGTTGCTACAGCGCTCGTTTCAACGATGCAGGAGAGATTTCGTTCCGAGCAGAATCGGTATTTTAACGTTTCCAGTTTTGCGTTCCACCTTAAAATTATCGTTCCCAAACCGGTCAGAACCAAATAAAATACCGGTTAATACCATGTAGGGCTGTGCGACATGACAATATGCATCTTTGCGGCGGTATAAAATGTCTATTGATAGATATTTTACTCTGTAGTCTCTATCGCTAATATCACAAAACATGACAAAAACGGTCATGAGAAATATTTTAACGCCAAAGTTAACAAGTTTGCTAACATTTTTGATATGTCTTCGCCCGTCAAAGGGATATGGGCAAAGAAAACGTTTAATCAGTATTTAAAATATTTCCCTTCTGATTCTCAAGCTTTTGGATGTAGGCTAGGCCTATTTAGTACGTTTCTTACGACTAGTGTGCTCTTATTGCTGAGTTGACCTGTTTCTCTCGTCTCACACATTTCATTGTACCGGTGACCCTGTGTTAACCTACATATGACAAATAAACTCTTAAATTAAACTTAAACTACTATGGAATAGCTCTAAATGTTTGCAGTTTGGAATGTCTGCCTGTCATATTTGGTACTTATAGACACGTTAAGCATGCGTTAAGCGTTTTTTTCATGTTAAATGTTTTAACATGTCCCGATTTCGGACGTTGCACCAAACTCTCAGTAAGCTTTCCACTTACATCCTCTGGTCTCTGTCTCTTGTGACGGACTAGTAGCAACATTATCCATTTCATATTGTAATGTCCCAAAATAAACAACAGCGGAGACACCCTCTTACTGGTTGCTTTATGTTATGAAACAAACTCAAAAAAAGGTTGTTTGCCACAGCCCACCCCTTGGTAATGGAGCATGGGGGCTAGTGTTCCCTGTATTATTTTCAGCACTGATCAAATAGAAATCTGTCTGAGCACAAACCTCAGCACTGTGAGCAATTCGCGAACCGTGTTCCCTGCCGCAAACCGACCAGCAGGCTTTATAGAACGGTCTTAGCCATTAAGTGGGCTGTGGATGATATGGACAAAATGAATATCATGATATAATCACAGCAATATCTCTATAATGATACGTTAAGATATTAATTAAAGTACTGGATGAGTCCATTGTGTTCACGTTTTATAAGTGTTTTACAACAGGTACGGCATATTTTAGTGATTGTGTTGTTGACCTTGTCCAGGTTTAGAGAGTGCTCTGGCTCTGTGACTCATCCTGTCATTTGCAGGAATGGGGGAGACCTGTAGGCCGTAGGTTTGTGAAATGTCAAACTTGGTTCTGGACGTAGTCCTAGGGGTCTATTAACCAAATTGTAGTGGGATTACTGATATCTGCAATAAGTTCGGAGTTAACTGAATCTCACCTATGCCATAAAATCATAATTTCATATAGCTCCCACGGCTATAACTCCAAAACGGTAACTGCCATCTACACCAAATTCGCTAGGTTTGTGCCTTATGTGTAATCGATTATGTCATAAAGTTTACAGATATGGGGGTAGAAGCCCCTGTCCATAAAAAAATCATTATAATATGATATCAAAATATAATGGGAGTCAATGGGAATGCTTGTAGTACTGGAAAATGTGCCACAAGAGTGCATACCCACGTCTGGAGCAGACATCCAGAAGCGGACAGCTAAACATGGTGGAATACCCGACCACCTCCAGAACTTAAAGCTGCTTTTGCTAAGATTCTCAACTTTTGTCTACAACAAAGACTCTTATTTCATTAAAGTACATGGACTTTATAAACGAGTACTCTCCTGAGTATACGTTGCGTAGCGAGTTTTATAGTGGGCTATCGCGTTGTGTCCTCTCCGATTACAATGGTATCTTGTTTGACGGAGTACTGGGCCCACGCCGAGAGAAAAACATTCTGAGATTTCGAAAATAAAGTCGTTATGCAACGAGAATAAAATCGTAATTAACGAGAATAAAGCAGTAATTCCAGGCCACGTGTTATTTTAGAGCAGAACTATCAGAGGAGCACGCTGCCGCCTGCCTTAAAATGAAGAATGTTGAGCATCTTGTGAAATTATACTTTAGATAGGTTTCACAAATAACGAAATACTTAATCTTTTGGCACATCAACGCCATATTATCATATTAGGGTGGGCACGACGTTGTGCTTGCACAACGACAATAAAGTTCTTGAATCTTGAAACAGCAGTTGCCAGAAGCAGGCTCAGGCTTCCATTGCCTGTTCTTTCGCCCCTTTTGTTGGTTGCTGGTAATATAGGCTATTTTCCTAAAAATTATGTTTTTCTTCTCTTTACATAACGACTTTGTTCCCGTTAACTGACAACCTTATTCTCGTTAATTAACGACTTTATTCTCATTACATAACGACTTTATTCTTGTTCAATTATGACTTTATTCTCCTTAAAGAACAACTTTATTCTTAACGGCTTTATTCTCGTTAAATTACGCAGAACTTTTTTTTTCTCTCAATGTGGCCCTAATACTCCCCTAGTGGAAATTTCAGCTCAAATCCAGTAGAAAATCCCAGTAGACATCCAGTTGAAATTCAGTAGAACACCAGTAGAAAACCATTTAAAAACCAATAGAAATTTGTACTGGAATGTATTGGTCTGGTTCCAGTTGGAAAAAAAACTGGTATAAGCTGCTGGTCTCAAATGGTTTGTATTGGCTGAACTGGTCTCAAATGGTCTGTATTGGTTGAACTGGTCTCAGATGGTCTCCATTGGTTTTAGCTGGAGACAACTGGGTTATTGAGTTCACAATGGTGTGTGAGATGTTGGTATCTAAATGGATTAGATGCAACTATACGACATTCTAATGACGAGCCCTGCAATTTCTTTTACCATATTATCAGGGACGGATTTAGGCATGGGCGACATGGGTGGCCGCTCAGGGCGGCATCTTGCTGGGGGCGGCACGGGGCGCCTGCACAAAAAAAAGTCGGAATTGTGAAATTTACACAATCAGTTTTCTACCACTCATTTGCACGTCGCGTCAATGATATCACGTCTCCGTGTGGGTCAAGAAACCTTGTCGGAGTGGGCGCCCTGATTCTAGTTTGCGAGATAGGCAGACTACTGCCTAGGAAGGTCTCCCACTCAGAAGTACGAGATGGGGAGGGGTGCGGAGTTGGGATGACCTCAGGTCTTCCCACTGGAAGCCCGAGGTAGGGGGGGTGGGGGAATCTGTCAAATAGCGCACCTCTAACCTTGTATAGTACTAATGCAATTAGTGTGGTGAAGGTGTGCGTTGGTTCAAGGGTGGGGGCTGGCCGTTGCCACGGAGTGTCGGTCAGAAGACAGGGAGACAGGGCACATCTGATTCTTTTAAAGGTTTATTGGCATTTGGATAGGCTCAACCACTTCGCTGGTTTGGGCGTGTGTATGTGTGGGCATGTCCTTGATCCGTAGAAGTGGGGTGGCGTAGCGGTGTACTCCGTCCACATTCACACGGATGGTCTGCGTTTCCAGCATCTTGAAAGCCTCTTGGTCCTGTTGTGACCTTGTCACCAGCTTTTCACTTCGGTAGGGCAAGACGTCCAGCTGCCATAACATTTCAACCTGATGATGAAAGTCAGTGGATGGAGAGCAGATGGACGTGAATAGGCACTGGGATGTCGGGAGCCGCTCCTGTAGGTGTTTGGATGGACCTTGCAGGGTCCAGCCAAGGCGGGTTCTGATTGCTGCTGGGCCTCCTGGTGGGCACAGGCCCACTGGCTCCACTGGGGTCACAAGCTCGGGGTGATCTGAGCCTATGAGGAGTAAGGGCCGTGCCTTAGTGAGAGGGGGTATGGGTATCCCTCTGAGGTGCACATACCTTTCTTGTAAGGCACTCACTGGGTAGGTGTACTCTGCTAAGCCAAGCTGGTGTGAAGGCTCTGTGGATCTTGAATTTTCTCTGTGGGATGGTAGCAGTGGAGATGGCAAAGGTCACGGACGTACCATGCAGTGTCCTGATGTCTTGGTGCACTGTTCGTAGCTGCAGCTGTTCTGGGCTTCCACCAAGGCTGAGGTGTTGTGCAGCTGCAGCCAGCAGAATTGTGCGTTCCGAGCCATCGTCAAGGATAGCAGAGGTTTCCAGTGACTTCTGCTGGTGGTAGAGGATGACCTTAACCACCTTCAGGAACACTCTGCTGCCACTGATCCAGGTAAAGAGTCTTTACAGTGGAGTTATAGAGACTGCTACTGTCCTTGATGGTGTTGCTACTCTGTTGGTTGATGTCATGAAGGCCTTGTCGGTCGGGTCAAACTCCATGCAATTGGCTTCCAGCTGCAGCCAATCAGCAAACTCAATGAGGGAAAGCTTCGTCTTGTCAGGGTTTTTCTTAAGGTGATGTCTTTGAAACTGCTGTTGCTGAGAGCGAGGTAACCTGTTTAGCAGGCACTTCACATTGGAGACACTGTGGAGTTCTTTGACACCATCATCTTTCAAGGCTTTGAGCATGCTCACTATGGCTTGCACACGAAGAGAGAACTCATCAAAGGCTCGTTCATCTCCAGCACGGATGGGTGGTAGGTTCTCCAGGGTCTCTATTTCTTTAAGCACAAACTGATAGGGTTGTCCATACCTTCTGTCTAGTGCTTGTAGGGCGTTGGTGTAGGGCATGGATGACTCTGCATGTGCCAGGACAAGTCTGTGGGCGTTAAGAACCTTCACATGCTTGAGAAGAAGAGAATAGTTGTACCTCTCTGACAGGCTGGGGTGGAGAAGATTACTCAGGGCCATTCGGAGCTCCACATACCGTGCCCTTTCTTCCTCAGTGAACTTGGGAAATGTGGGTCCCTCTACTGTTAGAAACCAGTAAGGTGGGAAGTGGGCAGGTGGATAGGGTAGGGTGTTAACATTAGGCTGGGAGAAGGCTACAGGATCCGATGGCCAGTGACCGCCACCGACTGGAACGGGAGCTGCGGGTGCAGCGGGGTAAGTTTGGTGTGGTGGCACTGATCTAGGTGCAGCTGTAGACTGACTGTGGGGCTCTGGGGCCACTGGAAGCTGGAAGGGAGATGGCTCTAATAGGCTCTGCTTCGGCACGGGGGCTGGAGGCAATGGCCGCATCAGGAAATTGGCTTCACCATGTGGTTGGATTCTCTCTGACAATGGGGTGCAGCATGGCGATGCATAACGATGTTCAGAGAGGATAGTATCTCTGCTCAGAGGAGGTGACGACAGGAAATGCGGGCCACTCAAGTGGGTCTTCCTCAGTTCCTGAGACTGCTCTTCAATGAGTGAGGATGGAGGCTTAGCAGACCGCAGCCAGAGGGAAGGTTCGAGGATGCACCACGTGGACTCACATCAGGCTCCAGCTGTTGCCTCTCTGATTTCAGGATCCGGGCCCAAGGTGTATGATGGCGTGATGATGCTCTGGAGGACTGAGTGGATGCACTTGGGGTACTTTGTAGCAGAACGTGCTCCATAACATGTATAACATGTACAATAATGCAGTCAAACATAGCGTTACTTCCATACTGCTGTACAAGACGGTAATACAACGAAAGCTTGCAAACTACAAACTGGGATACATTTACATTCACACCGAGTAGAGTTTCATGTATGTATATACTTATAATCATCACTACGCCTTATGATATTCATTTCTAAACACTGTTAACCATGGTAGATATCTGGAAATATTACTTTAAACATACAAACGAACATCTGAACAATACCGCAAACCTAACGCTAACTGAATCTACTTCGCAGGGCTATCCCCGCCTTACTCAGCAGTAAATGATAATTAACATGGATAATAACAATACAAGCTTACATCACACAGTAACGGAAAACATAGCAAACAAATTCACTTACTTCATAGTCACGAACGCACACAGGGAAAGGTGTTATAATTCACTAATTATGCAAGAGTAAACTTAATGGCTTCTCACTATCACCATTTTAGTGTCCAGTCTTAACTTGTTTTTCTCCCCCCTTCGTCTCTCTGTCGCACACTGCGCTCTGATTGGCTGATCGGCCGCATGGCTTTGCATGGATAGGGAATGGAAACACAGTTAAAGGGGCCTCTCTGCTTTAATCAGTAAAAAAAAGTCACGCCACGAAATGCGACCACATGAACCACAATTCATTCATAATACTGTGAATATATAGTTTCACAGACATATTGTTGCATTTTGTCTGGTTTGTGCGAAATCGTTAAGAGTAATATAAAACCAGTCTGCGCTTGGGGCGCCGGAAGCGTGAGTTTTGGCGCTCAGAATATCTATGGTAATCAACACTGTCCACGTTATCCCAAAAGACGGAGAGGGAAGTTAACCATCGCAGCGGTAACCTAGCTCCCTTCCATCGTACAGTCTCGTTGATTTGTGCAGGTAGATATATTTCTATGTTAGGGGGCGGGGCGTGGGGGTGGTCACTTGCCTTTCTTTAGCTGATCCGATAAACTCTGGACGCGCAGAAACACCTTCTCGCTTGTATGCGAGGAAGCCCATAACCACATTATTTCAGGATTAATGTTTGACTCCCGGTTATGATGTCACTCCGTACCACCAGCCAGTCTAGATCGCATGGTGTGTGTAGATCGCATGGTATGTTGCGCTGTGCGCAATTTATTTTGTTGATTTGGGAAATCAGAATGACCAACAAAGACTACTCGATTGTAAAGTACTATTTCTTTGTAATTTGTCGGAGAAATAATATGCTCCCTTAAGATAATCATTGTAGCAATCATGATAAACAATGTAACAATAATGTATTCATTATTATAGGGGTGAATCATTGTTATCATTTATATTAGAAGTTCTAACTATACAATCTTTTGTATTACAAGAAATATCAAGTTCTCTGTGTTCAAAAAGAAGAGGCCTGTGAGGCCCTTTAGGGGCTGCCTGTGAGATAAGGAAGGAGCCTCTGCCGGTGTGTTGTAGTCATTAACAACGCATGCAGATGGCGAAACGTTCAAGGTTTCATGGTACGTCTTATTCCGCTAATGAGCAGGGCAGTAAATATTGGTGACAACTTATGCTTGGTGTAAAGGGAAAATATGAAATAATGACGTATTGCAGAGTCGAGGGGGAATCTGTGAGGCTGGGCCGGCAGAGGCGCCCAACCACAAAGAGATGAGGCAATGTGTATCCTTTTTTGGGAATTGTTAAGAATATAAGAATCGGTGCTTTGTGAGAATGCGTCAGCCACTCCCGGGACCGGCTCCGTTTGTTGTATGCTGCATTGAGTTCATGCAATAAACGTATACTGCATCAGACTCTGAAGACTTCGATTATTTACTTTGAAAGTAAGTGAACAGTGTGGTTAGAATCTTAGCCATATCTGGCCCAGGGTAAGAATTCCCTCCCACAAATTCCATCCAAAGTAGGCTACCCTAGCTGCTGAAAATACGAGCTTTGAAGGCTCTAGCTCTCCAGCTTCGGTGACTATGTTTTTGACAGTTTTGATCGCATCGAGTTAGAGGTTGTGATGTTGTAATGTAGCATACGCTACGGCATCCTGGTAACACCATTGTCTTTAGGTTTTCCGTTTCTGTCTCAAACTGTGGAAAAGTGGTGCATTTAGCTACCAGAATTAAGAATATTTTCCCTGGGGGAGGATGCCCACGGACCCCCCTACAGGTCTGGATTGACCGCGTGTCCTGGTTTTGACTCTTGGTGGACAGTGTTGGGAGATGGGTAATGTATTGATGATCGAGTGCCAAATCAACACAAATGGATATTTGTCTTTTTTACTTCCTTTAGATAGTTATGAGTCTTATATCCTTACTGGGGGGCTCTGAAGGAGGGGTTTGCCCAGGGCGCTGTGGGAGAGACTCCCAGGTCAGGGCCAGATATGACCGAGTCCCTTCTCCACACTAAATGCTGTACTTCTTATGCTGAGTTTAAAATGAATTCTAAGTTTCAAAAAGCAGTCAAAGTCTTCAGGAGTCCGATGTAGTGTAAGTTTATTGCATTCAGTAGTGACCAAAATACAACAAACTGAGTCAGGTCCCAGGGAGTGACTGAATCTAATACAGAAAAGCATTCATTTATATCTAAAATTTTATCAGTATGCTAAACCTATGTATCCAATAAGCGCATAACACGGTTGTATGGTAACACCCCTTACATCATCCGTTTTTGCATGGTCCAACCCATTCGCTTCCAGAAATTTCCCCAAATTTTCCCAGAATTTTATTATTCCATACATCACTGTTTCTGACGTTTCCTTTTTTGGCTAAGTAAAAATGATGATTCAGCCATGTCCTTACTTTGCTTTGGATGCTCAACCATGTCCCCGATCTCACCTCAGATACTTTAACCTTAACACAGGTGTCAGCTATCGAGTGATGGGCTAGTCCATGCAAGGCGGACATTGAAGTCACTACGCCCCGGCCATTACTTATGCTTCCCTGTCACTATAACCTAGATTTCACCCTTTTCATATTGCCTTCATGTTTTGCTGAACTTGCATTTTCCTTTTTTCGTATACCGAGGCCCTCTTCCGTTGGCTTCAGCATACAGAGGCCTTCTTCCATTTCAGAGGCCTTCTTCCATTTCTCCAACAGTCCCATAAAAGCTGGAACGGCTAGTGCTGTGACCAACGAGGACATGCGTATAGAAGCTTCAGTTGAGCAAAAACAGTTTAACATGTTTGATTTTTTTGGCTTAAGCTAAATGTTGTGAAAATTTAATGGAAATACTTTTAAAAGGAACATATGTAGCCAATGTGTAAATGTAATACATTTATATTTCGCCAATAATTCATTTTCAGTTATTGTATGCACTTTGTTGTTTTTCTGTATACACATGCTTATGTATATGTATTTCTTTTGTATTTGTTTTATTTTATTTATTGTATTTTTGTTGTGTGACCTCTGACATCTAGTGACGTTACTCTGTAAATTCACGGGTTTCTCCTCAGTCGGCTGGACGCTCATTTTTATGTTACATGGTACGTTGATGTACCAGTCATGGCCAGTAAACAGTTGATATTCCATACAGGTGCCATTGGAGTATCTGCTAGACACTAACAGTAATTGTTTAGCTAATTTTCCCATTCATATATAATGCCAGTTCATTTCTGTATCTGTGTGTGTTAGTTACTTGGTGTGTTGTCTGTCAACAGGCTTTGATCTGTAGCTGTTTTTTCCCCCCTATGCTGTGGTGTGATTCCACCCAGTTACCGAGGAGTTGTGAGTAGCAAACTCATCCATAAGGACTTTCAATACACCTTTATAATACACATTTACACTTCTCAACTTAACATCAGGCATTAGTAAGAAAACAGTAAGAGACAGATTTTCTCACAGAGTAACAGAGCGTTCCCCTCGTGCAGTGTTCACATGCGGCTGAGTATTGTACTCTAGCCACAGAGGCATGGAGTCACTTTTACTGTCTACTTCTCACAGTTATTAAAACATTGTGCGGTTCTCCGTTTTCACTTGTTTCTCTGGCCAGTTCTTTTTACACCCTGTGGTTCCCATGCCTGGTAATGCCAATGGGGCTTTGTGAATTTGTTGGTGCCTATGTGACCTCTGTCCTGGTGTCTGCCCAGTGTTATGTTGATGGGGCAGTGAATGATAATCTTCCTCATTTTGTGCTGAAACACACCATCACAGTCTCACTGTTCTCTGGGGAGAGTGAAATCTGCCCCAGGGAAACCTCCATTTACTCGCATGAAGTTCGTTACAACAACATCAGCATTCAGTTCAACTTCGACAATGTGTACTGAGTGATTAGTGTTTTTCTTCCTCCCAGAACCAGAGGTTCTGTAAGGCCCTATTTGTTTTGTGACATATTTTACTATAGTATTTTATTATATTTGTACAGTAACATTCTCATTTTTCTGTTTTTTTATGAACACTAACACTTCTGTGAAAAATTTTGACAGATTATGGCTGAAATTTGCTACAGTGGATGCTCTCCTTTTTCTTCTGGACAACAGTGAGGTTTTTTTTCTTTAGTCTTTGTGATCTCTGTGTGCTTACAGATGTGTGAGGTCCTGGAGTCACACTGATTTAGATCAATCATCTTAATCAACAGCTGTCTTCATGGGATCGCCATGATGAACCACGGTAACTTAAGTACCCCAGTCACTGCTCTGAGTTATCAGTGAGATCATGGTTTGCTTTAAACAGATCTCCTAAAGGAGTCACTGTCAGACACCAGCATAACTGATAAGTCATGTGTTGGTTATGAGGAGGTAAACCAGCTAACAGAGGATTCAGATAAGAGGACAGAATCCAAACAGCCCAAATCAGAGGGCCAGAGCCTTCAATGCTAACAGTACTGGCCACTGGATGAACAAACCCTCAGTCTACTGCCTGAGCCTATGAAAAAAGGTACTGGGACAAATGAAGTCAGCACTTCATTAACAGTTAACACAAGCTCATTGTCTTCGCTTGCATGAACCGTTTTATTGAACTATTTCTGTATGTTTATAAACATCTAATCTTACTGGTGAAAGAGGTCAATGCCCATTTTAATATTTGTAGTTTTGAGAAACTCTGGCAAATAAGTAACAAATTTCAGTTTGTCACACTTTTTTCTCTCTTAGTGTTTCATGCAGCCAGTAAAGACAGTCGTAGAAAAATGAGAAAACAGTTCGTAGTGAAGCTGCTCTCCTACTTCCTCCTGCCTTGCAGCCTGTCCCTCCAGGTAGTCCTCCTCATGGTCCAGAGGTGCAGTGTCTCTTTCACCTCATCTGTAAAGAGATTTAACGACCCCCAGCTATGAATGTATTGTCTAATCTGTTCAAATATAGTAGGTTATGACCATGTTTTCACTGTTAAATATCAGTTTTATGGAGTTATGAATCTTCACCCAGACTGGCTGGCTGGACCTTTGAGCTCTTTCATTCAGCACTGATGGTGGGAGCTGGCCACTGACTTATACTGCCAAGGCTCTAAAAGGTCTGCATCTACTCAGCTACTTTACCTGTGTGTGTCACTTATGAATGTCATTTATGGTAAAAGAGAGAGTAGAACGCTATTCAAGGCAGTAACCAAGTGCTTGATCCTCAATACTCCTGGAATACTGGGGACACAAACAGCCTCTGAGGCTATTCAATAGTAAGATAGTAAGTAATGTACTGGAGTGGATGTAAACAGTCACAGACAACAGTTATAGAAATCTTTGCCATTAAGCTGTGACTTAAGGCATGCAGGTTATGAATATAATTTATTGTATGCTAGGAATTTCACAGATATCCATTCAGACATAGAAAAAAAAGACAGCAAATAACAACAGGCTTTCAGCTTTTGTCCACTCTGTGTATACAGCAAGAACAAAGAAGCTTAAATGCAGTAGCTTTCAAAATATCATATATAAATTGGACTTCTGAAATGATAAGGAAAATGTTGAAATGGAGATCAAGATCTTTCTTTCTTCCTTGTCACTTTAGTGTGACTCTTTGGTGGCAAAGATACAGGATTTCTCCACCGTGTGCCCCTTAGACAACTGACTTCAGAGGATTTGCGATGCTCTGGCACGGCTGTTTCACACTCTGTAGCCACAGTTCTTGTATTCTCGCCACCTTACCACTGCTCAGCAGAGACCGAGACAAAACATACGTACCGATGTGAAAAATGTGTCCCCTAATAGCAAAGGAACTCAACGTGTCATTAAAAAGTAAAAGATATCAAATTTCTGCAAAAATCATGGTATGTAATGAATAGAAGAGACAACATGTAAAATCTGTAACAAAACAAAAGAAACATGATATATAGACTGGTATAGCACACACTGCATACTTACACACAGCTGTTTCAGTAGAGACTTCAGTAAGGGCAATATCAATGTCAGTATCAATATCAGTATCAATATCTACTGTAACCATATCTATGTATATATCTTTATGTCTTTTAAAAACAAAAATAAAATAAACCAAAAAGAAAAAAATCTATGAAAAGACTGCATCCTGAAATGTCTGGGTGGGAGGGCTAGCTTAAGAGGACTGAACTTGCTGGGAGGGAAAGAAAAGTAGGAAATAGTCATTCCTGGTCTTTCTCAGACTGCTGTACTCTCAAATTCCCACTGCAGTGATAACCACTGATTCTGCTTGGTCATGTTATAGCACTTTGACCTCCTGCATTTGGATAATAGATGAGTGAGAGAACAGATCTTTTTTCATTTAATTATTTTTGATGAATTAATATAACATGTCTATCATAATTACAGTGTAGACTCCGTTTTACTTCACCCAAAATTTTGATTCCATGGATAAGAAAGATATTTTGGCTAATCATACAAGCCAGGTAATCATGAGAGAACGATGTTACCAGTGTTACCAATAAACACAGCAAATGGCTCCAGATCTGCTCCAAATGTGATAAATCTGGCCCGGATCTGACCCAATGTTGTTTTTTTCTTGCACAGTCAGCTAATAGTAGCATGGGTCTGCTTTGATTATCTGAGGCCTGACACATGCAGTTCCACCTTGAATATCTTGAAATCTTTTTACCAGGAATACCTGACATATGCAGAAGTCATTGGGAGAGACATAACGATAACCCCATGCTGGCTTTCTAGCTATAAACATCACTAATGATCTTTGTAGGAATTTCCAGCCAAGTCAAAGCACAGCAGAGACCTGGATTGAAACCCAGGCCGCTGGAGTGGCAGGAAAGGACACTGTCCCCTGCATCAGCAAAACACTCTTACCTATTCACTCTCATACAGCAAAACAATTCGCAACTGGAGAATATTCACACTCAGCCAGAATGCACTCTGTGGGGCGCATTCATTCCACAACTGGCAAGTGCTGATGTGGAGGGAATGCGCTCTGCCTCCGCATAGTAATCCACAACGGTAATACCATAATGGTTCTGTGGACCAGCTCCCGCCCGGATGCGTAGCACTGGTGTGACTGATTTGCGGAGACGCAAGCAGATCCGGCACAGAGTCTGCTGTTATATTGGAGGGTTTTGCAATTGAAATACTATCCCAAATCCGGCAACCATGCATTCTTTTGGGCACGGATGTCCTTTGCGGCATTAGTCCAACGTCATGGAATGCGTGTCTGTCTGGTTCCATTTTGAGACAACAAGTGTCTGACAGGTGGGACTTTGATCAGAGGTGGGCAGAGGAAGCATAAGTAGAAGTAACAGTGCTCATCAAAATAATGACTTGAGTATGACTAAAAAAGAATCTCATAAAATGACTTCTCAAGTAGTGAGTAACTTCATATGATGATTTATTACATCCACACTCAAATGTATCAGAATATCAGTTATGCCCAAAATGAAAACTTAAAGATGCACTACTGAAATCAGCAGTGCAACAGACATTCATTACAAACTCATCTAAAGTTGGAAACACCTTGTCTCTCAGTGATTTTCTCTGTAATTTTACATTTATTTTAAAAAGGTATGTATATGTGCAGGTTTGTAGCTAAAAATTCCCTGTAAGCTGCATGCATCCCAGTTGAAGACCAGTTGAAGGACCGGCGCACAAAAAGAACTAGAAGTCGCGAGGTAACTCAATGCTTCCCAGCACACACACACCAGCGGAAAAAAGCACCATTCTGCACCAACTGTAATTTTTATACAGACTTTTGGAACAACACATATAAGTATTCATAACATTTAAAACTGTATATATATACATATATATATGGTGGTGTGCATATCAGCAGTGCCAGAACGAGTTTCAAGGTGGGGGTAGCAAGAACACGGGGTCAACCCAGACCTGTAGGGGGGTCCGTGGGCATCCTCCCCCAGGGAAAATATTCTTAATTCTGGTAGCTAAATGCACCACTTTTCCACAGTTTGAGACAGAAACGGAAAACCTAAAGACAATGGTGTTACCAGGATGCCGTAGCGTATGCTACATTACAACATCACAACCTCTAACTCGATGCGATCAAAACTGTCAAAAACATAGTCACCGAAGCTGGAGAGCTAGAGCCTTCAAAGCTCGTATTTTCAGCAGCTAGGGTAGCCTACTTTGGATGGAATTTGTGGGAGGGAATTCTTACCCTGGGCCAGATATGGCTAAGATTCTAACCACACTGTTCACTTACTTTCAAAGTAAATAATCGAAGTCTTCAGAGTCTGATGCAGTATACGTTTATTGCATGAACTCAATGCAGCATACAACAAACGGAGCCGGTCCCGGGAGTGGCTGACGCATTCTCACAAAGCACCGATTCTTATATTCTTAACAATTCCCCAAAAAAGGATACACATTGCCTCATCTCTTTGTGGTTGGGCGCCTCTGCCGGCCCAGCCTCACAGATTCCCCCTCGACTCTGCAATACGTCATTATTTCATATTTTCCCTTTACACCAAGCATAAGTTGTCACCAATATTTACTGCCCTGCTCATTAGCGGAATAAGACGTACCATGAAACCTTGAACGTTTCGCCATCTGCATGCGTTGTTAATGACTACAACACACCGGCAGAGGCTCCTTCCTTATCTCACAGGCAGCCCCTAAAGGGCCTCACAGGCCTCTTCTTTTTGAACACAGAGAACTTGATATTTCTTGTAATACAAAAGATTGTATAGTTAGAACTTCTAATATAAATGATAACAATGATTCACCCCTATAATAATGAATACATTATTGTTACATTGTTTATCATGATTGCTACAATGATTATCTTAAGGGAGCATATTATTTCTCCGACAAATTACAAAGAAATAGTACTTTACAATCGAGTAGTCTTTGTTGGTCATTCTGATTTCCCAAATCAACAAAATAAATTGCGCACAGCGCAACATACCATGCGATCTACACACACCATGCGATCTAGACTGGCTGGTGGTACGGAGTGACATCATAACCGGGAGTCAAACATTAATCCTGAAATAATGTGGTTATGGGCTTCCTCGCATACAAGCGAGAAGGTGTTTCTGCGCGTCCAGAGTTTATCGGATCAGCTAAAGAAAGGCAAGTGACCACCCCCACGCCCCGCCCCCTAACATAGAAATATATCTACCTGCACAAATCAACGAGACTGTACGATGGAAGGGAGCTAGGTTACCGCTGCGATGGTTAACTTCCCTCTCCGTCTTTTGGGATAACGTGGACAGTGTTGATTACCATAGATATTCTGAGCGCCAAAACTCACGCTTCCGGCGCCCCAAGCGCAGACTGGTTTTATATTACTCTTAACGATTTCGCACAAACCAGACAAAATGCAACAATATGTCTGTGAAACTATATATTCACAGTATTATGAATGAATTGTGGTTCATGTGGTCGCATTTCGTGGCGTGACTTTTTTTTACTGATTAAAGCAGAGAGGCCCCTTTAACTGTGTTTCCATTCCCTATCCATGCAAAGCCATGCGGCCGATCAGCCAATCAGAGCGCAGTGTGCGACAGAGAGACGAAGGGGGGAGAAAAACAAGTTAAGACTGGACACTAAAATGGTGATAGTGAGAAGCCATTAAGTTTACTCTTGCATAATTAGTGAATTATAACACCTTTCCCTGTGTGCGTTCGTGACTATGAAGTAAGTGAATTTGTTTGCTATGTTTTCCGTTACTGTGTGATGTAAGCTTGTATTGTTATTATCCATGTTAATTATCATTTACTGCTGAGTAAGGCGGGGATAGCCCTGCGAAGTAGATTCAGTTAGCGTTAGGTTTGCGGTATTGTTCAGATGTTCGTTTGTATGTTTAAAGTAATATTTCCAGATATCTACCATGGTTAACAGTGTTTAGAAATGAATATCATAAGGCGTAGTGATGATTATAAGTATATACATACATGAAACTCTACTCGGTGTGAATGTAAATGTATCCCAGTTTGTAGTTTGCAAGCTTTCGTTGTATTACCGTCTTGTACAGCAGTATGGAAGTAACGCTATGTTTGACTGCATTATTGTACATGTTATACATGTTATGGAGCACGTTCTGCTACAAAGTACCCCAAGTGCATCCACTCAGTCCTCCAGAGCATCATCACGCCATCATACACCTTGGGCCCGGATCCTGAAATCAGAGAGGCAACAGCTGGAGCCTGATGTGAGTCCACGTGGTGCATCCTCGAACCTTCCCTCTGGCTGCGGTCTGCTAAGCCTCCATCCTCACTCATTGAAGAGCAGTCTCAGGAACTGAGGAAGACCCACTTGAGTGGCCCGCATTTCCTGTCGTCACCTCCTCTGAGCAGAGATACTATCCTCTCTGAACATCGTTATGCATCGCCATGCTGCACCCCATTGTCAGAGAGAATCCAACCACATGGTGAAGCCAATTTCCTGATGCGGCCATTGCCTCCAGCCCCCGTGCCGAAGCAGAGCCTATTAGAGCCATCTCCCTTCCAGCTTCCAGTGGCCCCAGAGCCCCACAGTCAGTCTACAGCTGCACCTAGATCAGTGCCACCACACCAAACTTACCCCGCTGCACCCGCAGCTCCCGTTCCAGTCGGTGGCGGTCACTGGCCATCGGATCCTGTAGCCTTCTCCCAGCCTAATGTTAACACCCTACCCTATCCACCTGCCCACTTCCCACCTTACTGGTTTCTAACAGTAGAGGGACCCACATTTCCCAAGTTCACTGAGGAAGAAAGGGCACGGTATGTGGAGCTCCGAATGGCCCTGAGTAATCTTCTCCACCCCAGCCTGTCAGAGAGGTACAACTATTCTCTTCTTCTCAAGCATGTGAAGGTTCCTAACGCCCACAGACTTGTCCTGGCACATGCAGAGTCATCCATGCCCTACACCAACGCCCTACAAGCACTAGACAGAAGGTATGGACAACCCTATCAGTTTGTGCTTAAAGAAATAGAGACCCTGGAGAACCTACCACCCATCCGTGCTGGAGATGAACGAGCCTTTGATGAGTTCTCTCTTCGTGTGCAAGCCATAGTGAGCATGCTCAAAGCCTTGAAAGATGATGGTGTCAAAGAACTCCACAGTGTCTCCAATGTGAAGTGCCTGCTAAACAGGTTACCTCGCTCTCAGCAACAGCAGTTTCAAAGACATCACCTTAAGAAAAACCCTGACAAGACGAAGCTTTCCCTCATTGAGTTTGCTGATTGGCTGCAGCTGGAAGCCAATTGCATGGAGTTTGACCCGACCGACAAGGCCTTCATGACATCAACCAACAGAGTAGCAACACCATCAAGGACAGTAGCAGTCTCTATAACTCCACTGTAAAGACTCTTTACCTGGATCAGTGGCAGCAGAGTGTTCCTGAAGGTGGTTAAGGTCATCCTCTACCACCAGCAGAAGTCACTGGAAACCTCTGCTATCCTTGACGATGGCTCGGAACGCACAATTCTGCTGGCTGCAGCTGCACAACACCTCAGCCTTGGTGGAAGCCCAGAACAGCTGCAGCTACGAACAGTGCACCAAGACATCAGGACACTGCATGGTACGTCCGTGACCTTTGCCATCTCCACTGCTACCATCCCACAGAGAAAATTCAAGATCCACAGAGCCTTCACACCAGCTTGGCTTAGCAGAGTACACCTACCCAGTGAGTGCCTTACAAGAAAGGTATGTGCACCTCAGAGGGATACCCATACCCCCTCTCACTAAGGCACGGCCCTTACTCCTCATAGGCTCAGATCACCCCGAGCTTGTGACCCCAGTGGAGCCAGTGGGCCTGTGCCCACCAGGAGGCCCAGCAGCAATCAGAACCCGCCTTGGCTGGACCCTGCAAGGTCCATCCAAACACCTACAGGAGCGGCTCCCGACATCCCAGTGCCTATTCACGTCCATCTGCTCTCCATCCACTGACTTTCATCATCAGGTTGAAATGTTATGGCAGCTGGACGTCTTGCCCTACCGAAGTGAAAAGCTGGTGACAAGGTCACAACAGGACCAAGAGGCTTTCAAGATGCTGGAAACGCAGACCATCCGTGTGAATGTGGACGGAGTACACCGCTACGCCACCCCACTTCTACGGATCAAGGACATGCCCACACATACACACGCCCAAACCAGCGAAGTGGTTGAGCCTATCCAAATGCCAATAAACCTTTAAAAGAATCAGATGTGCCCTGTCTCCCTGTCTTCTGACCGACACTCCGTGGCAACGGCCAGCCCCCACCCTTGAACCAACGCACACCTTCACCACACTAATTGCATTAGTACTATACAAGGTTAGAGGTGCGCTATTTGACAGATTCCCCCACCCCCCCTACCTCGGGCTTCCAGTGGGAAGACCTGAGGTCATCCCAACTCCGCACCCCTCCCCATCTCGTACTTCTGAGTGGGAGACCTTCCTAGGCAATAGTCTGCCTATCTCGCAAACTAGAATCAGGGCGCCCACTCCGACAAGGTTTCTTGACCCACACGGAGACGTGATATCATTGACGCGACGTGCAAATGAGTGGTAGAAAACTGATTGTGTAAATTTCACAATTCCGACTTTTTTTTGTGCAGGCGCCCCGTGCCGCCCCCAGCAAGATGCCGCCCTGAGCGGCCACCCATGTCGCCCATGCCTAAATCCGTCCCTGATAATATGGTAAAAGAAATTGCAGGGCTCGTCATTAGAATGTCGTATAGTTGCATCTAATCCATTTAGATACCAACATCTCACACACCATTGTGAACTCAATAACCCAGTTGTCTCCAGCTAAAACCAATGGAGACCATCTGAGACCAGTTCAACCAATACAGACCATTTGAGACCAGTTCAGCCAATACAAACCATTTGAGACCAGCAGCTTATACCAGTTTTTTTTCCAACTGGAACCAGACCAATACATTCCAGTACAAATTTCTATTGGTTTTTAAATGGTTTTCTACTGGTGTTCTACTGAATTTCAACTGGATGTCTACTGGGATTTTCTACTGGATTTGAGCTGAAATTTCCACTAGGGGAGTATTAGGGCCACATTGAGAGAAAAAAAAGTTCTGCGTAATTTAACGAGAATAAAGCCGTTAAGAATAAAGTTGTTCTTTAAGGAGAATAAAGTCATAATTGAACAAGAATAAAGTCGTTATGTAATGAGAATAAAGTCGTTAATTAACGAGAATAAGGTTGTCAGTTAACGGGAACAAAGTCGTTATGTAAAGAGAAGAAAAACATAATTTTTAGGAAAATAGCCTATATTACCAGCAACCAACAAAAGGGGCGAAAGAACAGGCAATGGAAGCCTGAGCCTGCTTCTGGCAACTGCTGTTTCAAGATTCAAGAACTTTATTGTCGTTGTGCAAGCACAACGTCGTGCCCACCCTAATATGATAATATGGCGTTGATGTGCCAAAAGATTAAGTATTTCGTTATTTGTGAAACCTATCTAAAGTATAATTTCACAAGATGCTCAACATTCTTCATTTTAAGGCAGGCGGCAGCGTGCTCCTCTGATAGTTCTGCTCTAAAATAACACGTGGCCTGGAATTACTGCTTTATTCTCGTTAATTACGATTTTATTCTCGTTGCATAACGACTTTATTTTCGAAATCTCAGAATGTTTTTCTCTCGGCGTGGGCCCAGTACTCCGTCAAACAAGATACCATTGTAATCGGAGAGGACACAACGCGATAGCCCACTATAAAACTCGCTACGCAACGTATACTCAGGAGAGTACTCGTTTATAAAGTCCATGTACTTTAATGAAATAAGAGTCTTTGTTGTAGACAAAAGTTGAGAATCTTAGCAAAAGCAGCTTTAAGTTCTGGAGGTGGTCGGGTATTCCACCATGTTTAGCTGTCCGCTTCTGGATGTCTGCTCCAGACGTGGGTATGCACTCTTGTGGCACATTTTCCAGTACTACAAGCATTCCCATTGACTCCCATTATATTTTGATATCATATTATAATGATTTTTTTATGGACAGGGGCTTCTACCCCCATATCTGTAAACTTTATGACATAATCGATTACACATAAGGCACAAACCTAGCGAATTTGGTGTAGATGGCAGTTACCGTTTTGGAGTTATAGCCGTGGGAGCTATATGAAATTATGATTTTATGGCATAGGTGAGATTCAGTTAACTCCGAACTTATTGCAGATATCAGTAATCCCACTACAATTTGGTTAATAGACCCCTAGGACTACGTCCAGAACCAAGTTTGACATTTCACAAACCTACGGCCTACAGGTCTCCCCCATTCCTGCAAATGACAAGATGAGTCACAGAGCCAGAGCACTCTCTAAACCTGGACAAGGTCAACAACACAATCACTAAAATATGCCGTACCTGTTGTAAAACACTTATAAAACGTGAACACAATGGACTCATCCAGTACTTTAATTAATATCTTAACGTATCATTATAGAGATATTGCTGTGATTATATCATGATATTCATTTTGTCCATATCATCCACAGCCCACTTAATGGCTAAGACCGTTCTATAAAGCCTGCTGGTCGGTTGCGGCAGGGAACACGGTTCGCGAATTGCTCACAGTGCTGAGGTTTGTGCTCAGACAGATTTCTATTTGATCAGTGCTGAAAATAATACAGGGAACACTAGCCCCCATGCTCCATTACCAAGGGGTGGGCTGTGGCAAACAACCTTTTTTTGAGTTTGTTTCATAACATAAAGCAACCAGTAAGAGGGTGTCTCCGCTGTTGTTTATTTTGGGACATTACAATATGAAATGGATAATGTTGCTACTAGTCCGTCACAAGAGACAGAGACCAGAGGATGTAAGTGGAAAGCTTACTGAGAGTTTGGTGCAACGTCCGAAATCGGGACATGTTAAAACATTTAACATGAAAAAACGCTTAACGCATGCTTAACGTGTCTATAAGTACCAAATATGACAGGCAGACATTCCAAACTGCTAACATTTAGAGCTATTCCATAGTAGTTTAAGTTTAATTTAAGAGTTTATTTGTCATATGTAGGTTAACACAGGGTCACCGGTACAATGAAATGTGTGAGACGAGAGAAACAGGTCAACTCAGCAATAAGAGCACACTAGTCGTAAGAAACGTACTAAATAGGCCTAGCCTACATCCAAAAGCTTGAGAATCAGAAGGGAAATATTTTAAATACTGATTAAACGTTTTCTTTGCCCATATCCCTTTGACGGGCGAAGACATATCAAAAATGTTAGCAAACTTGTTAACTTTGGCGTTAAAATATTTCTCATGACCGTTTTTGTCATGTTTTGTGATATTAGCGATAGAGACTACAGAGTAAAATATCTATCAATAGACATTTTATACCGCCGCAAAGATGCATATTGTCATGTCGCACAGCCCTACATGGTATTAACCGGTATTTTATTTGGTTCTGACCGGTTTGGGAACGATAATTTTAAGGTGGAACGCAAAACCGGAAACGTTAAAATACCGATTCTGCTCAGAACAAACCGATTAAAAAAAATCTGGTTTGAAGCCCTGTTAAGTATTGTGGAATAGCTGTAAATGTGAGCAGTTTGGAATATCTACCTGGCATATTCGGTACTTTCAAACGCATCCAGTGTTTTTCACGTCAAGCATCATTTAGCATTGAAAGTACTCCCATAAGTATACTTTATTGGAAGAAGTTACTCATAGTACATGTAACGGAGTAAACGTATCGCATCACTACCCACCTCTGATTTGATGGTCCACGCGTGCTCAGGTCTACACAAATAAATGGTTAGAAACTCTGTGCAACTCATTAGACAGGAATGATTCCGTGCTAATGAAGTGAAATGACGAAAAGATATTTTAGGGGCCAAGCAGCAAAGCTGCTGGAACCCTGTTGTGATCGTTAGAATTTTTCACTGTTATTATTGTGTCTCCTCTGGGAGTCTATGGCAGCACCATGAACCCCTAGGTGGATTTTTTTTTGGCACATTGACAGAGGACAGTCCAAGGTATCCAGGCACCAAATTTGGGGTCAATCCAGGGATCCCTCTAGCGCCACCAACAGGCCAAATTCCAAGGTACATTTCGACCATAACTTTTGAATCCTTGGTCCTAGAGTTGTGATTTTTTTCCTCTGAATTTCCTCTTTTTCCTCTGGAGTTGAATGGCCCATCAGAGGCAACTGTCCTTATGCAAATCTTTATATCAAACCAAAATCTCTTTTGAATGAGTAGCATGGTCAGAAGGGATAAAAGATCTTTTTCTTTTCTTTTTGACCATGATGTCGTTTACTCTCATATCTACGAAGTTTTTCTAAGTTTAGTTTTTGTGACGTAGCAGAGGAGTTCATCAGCCCCACATCCACACCGTTTGATTGACGGCCGCCACAGCCTCTTGATGACCGCCCTCAGTGCTCTCTTCTCAGCCATTGGGTGAAAGCAATGCTTTTAGAAAAACTTGGCTATGTTGCATTTTTGGTGCTTTTGACGTAGAATTATTAAATAGATTAGAAACTAAGCCACAACGTCATAAGCGGCTCATGTGGCAGGTGGGTAAAAGAACGCATCCATTTGTTCTTATTTCTGACAGTTAAAAACCAAGCAACCAACGAAAATGTGGGACATTATCTCAATATGCAGGGTGTGGGACAAAGGGTCAAAATGATGTGCAGTACAATGCAAAGCAGTACACCTGGTCACCTTATCAAAGTATCATAAAAGTTTACAGGGTACAGGAGTTTTTTTTGTTGTTGTTCCTTTCTTGTTTGTTTGGAATGTTTCTCCTCAGTATGAGGATGCGCCCCGTTTTCAAACCACCCACTCAGAATCTAAGGTTGAGTCCTGTCCAGTCAGTTTTCTGTGCGTGCATGGTGTAGAGTGACAGTAACCAATAGCATTGTGTGCAGCTGCAGTGTGAAATTTGCTTTGGGGAAGGGGGTTACCTGTATGTAGGAGAAGCAAGTCACTGAAGGATTGCAGAAATTGTACTCTGTATCCTGTTGATAGTGTGCATTTTGAAGATGGCTCGCAAAAGAACACTTGAGTTTTCTAACGGACAGAGAGAGGCTACTTGTATGATGGGAATATCCAATTACTCCAACGCCAACGCCGGCGATTGGACAGGATGGAGTCAGACATCAGAGAGCTCAAAGAGGCGGAAGAGGCATCTGCCCCAATAAAGAAGACGAGCAGGAAATAACTCTGTTTTGGTAAGGGGGGCAGGATCGCCGCTCGAACGAGGCAAAGGAAGAGAAGAGTAAGTCAAAACATAATAATTTCCACAGTAGGCTTTTTCTCCATTTGCTGTTTTCAGTGATCTAATTTCTGTTTTCACTGTGTTTTGCAGCTGCACAAGGCCAGAGCTAGTGTTCTTTAAATTGAGGAAGAGGCTGCCATATGGAAGACCACATCAGTAGATATGACTTCTGAAGAGAAGGACGCCATCTTGGATGGAAGGCCAGTGTGGGTCCTCCAGCCTAGCACAGAGTTGTGTGTGTAACAGACTCTAACCAGCCAGTTACAATAATATTAACTAAAAAGTCTTTATATGGCTAGAAGATGATGACGCAGAGGAGGTGTGGACTTGATCTGTCAGCAGTTTATTCCCTTTCCAGACTGAAACACATGAATGACAGGGCAACCACACAAGTGGGCAGGGGAAAAGAATGCTGGCATCCCCCTTTTCAGACTTCCAAAGCGTGGGAAAATAACAAATAAAACTGTACATACTACGTTACACACTGTTCAGTGTATTGTAGCTTACTGTGTGGAATAAACAGACTACAATAATAGTAGCAATGCACCTTAGATCATATAGTGTCGTTTACAAAGGACAATAAATGACATAAATGAAAATAAAAGCATAGAGTGATGAATAAAGTACTTGACAGATCTTATAAGTATTCTTAACACACTCAGGAAACCATACCTGAAACACATGAATGACAGGGCAATCACACACGTGGGCAGGGAAAAAGAATGCTGGCATCCCTACGACAATGTAATGAGTCAGTTAGCACCAACTAAAAGGCTAGATAAACATTCGACAGTTCACACATATGTTATGCCGCTAAATTGCATATTTAAATTAATACAAATAGTGGAGGTGATAGAGAACATTCTTACATAAAGAACTACACATATGTCAGGGAAAACAATGAAAAGTAAAGTGTATAAAAGAATTTTATTCATGCAAAATTCATAAACCCAGCTTACCCCTTTTCAGACTTCCAAAGTGTGGGAAAGTCTGGAGGTGTGAAACACCAATTATTGCCCCATCAGAAACAATAATAAAACGATTAGTGGAACCAAAGAAAAAAGATATGTACAAGCAGGGAAGTTCACTAAGACACTAACTTTATTTATGACATTGTTACATACTCCTGAACTTCATCAAAATATCACAGCAAGCCAAGTACTAAAAGACCTGTGTCAGTAACACTGGATAATGTATACTTCACAGTATACTGCAACATGTGTGTCACCCAACTCAAAGGGAAAGTGACCACAGAGGGCTGTGCAGACCCCCTATAGTGTACTTGCCACAGGAGTGCCTTATACACTACCTGTATAATCTCAGAATGACTACTGCCACCTGACTTGGCATGAAAGAACTTCACTCACTCTCTTGTTAGAATGTCAGTATGTGTGTATATGTAAGTGTTCATGACATCAGTTGTCTAACTAAACTAGGAACTGAACTGTTAATGTGTTGAGCATATTGCTGTGTCATGTTCTGAATCAGCCGATTCACAGGTTTAACAATTCTTCCCACACAGGCCCTAACTCCACTCACCCTACTACCAGGGGAACTACCAATCCTAGAGAGCTGCACGGAGACCTTAGATCTCTGATCTGCACTTTGACTAGCAGGTGCACGGGGTTCTGATAGAGAAATGCTCAGCTCACCAGTCTCCCCCATGTTCAACTGCACAGCCAAGTCAGTGTCCTGTGTGTATGAGCTCTCAGGTAGCTCGCTGGAGGCAGAGGCCTCTGCCACCCAACTGGCAGTCCAGACTGACTTGTCAATCTCTGACTCTGCAACATGTGAATCTTCTGAAGGTAAGTTGTCCTGTTCATTCCTCGACCCACATGACTCACTTAGAATTGATTCATCAACTTCATTGTCTGTCTCAATTGGCATGAAGTTAGCCAAGAGAAGCCAGTTGTGGTGAACAACCCTTTCCTGTCCATTGGAAGTGTTCTTGACTCAGTAAATATGGCACCTGGGATCAGCAGAGACGACGACGTATGGGGTGGACACCCACCTGTCTGCAAGTTTTCTGTGTCCATGCTCCCCCTTATTCGCCATCAAGACCCGGTCACCTTCAACAATGATGTTGCCTTTCATCTTACTATTGTACAGTTCAGCTTGACATTCTTGGCTTGTGAGAGCATTGGCTTGTGCAGTAGCCATAACCTCCCTGAGATCTTGCCTCATCTTAACAACATACTGATCATAGTGTGCAATGTCACAGTCCCTTTCAGCACTCTGAAACATGATGTCGACAGGTAGACGTGGTACTCCCCCATACATTAAATAGAAGGGCGCATTGAATAGAAGGTATGCATACGCCAGGGTCTGTAACATCTGAGGCCATTTCTGTTTTGCTCTTGGAGGGAGGTGTTATGACCCTGAGTCATAAATGGTCAAATGTGTATTATTTCGTGTGCTGTTGTTTTTCTCCCCCTGCCTGTGTGTGGTGCTGTTTCCTCCCCTGCCTGTGTTTTCCCCGTATGTCTCTTTAATGTGTTGCTTTGCAGGTGGCGATGGAGGATTGGCCCACAGTCGACGGCGCCGGTTTTAAAAAGACGCGCCACCCAGATGCCGGTTGCCTCTCGTTTTGTCCTGGCCACTTTGTCCGTGTCCGTTCGTTGTGATTTGATCATTCGTTGTGATTTGTTTCAGAAAGATTCGTTGTATGTGTTTTCGAGAAAGATTCGTTGTATCGTTTGTAAAACTTTATTTGTGTGTATGTGATTTTCGTTGTTGTAAAATAGTTGTAAATATATTTCGTGTTAACTGTTCGGGTAGTGGTAGGGGGTGTGAAGCCATTTTTGTTCGCTCTCCTTTTCTCCTGTTTTTTCGTTAGGGAGTTAGGGAAGAGTTCTGTATTTTCTTTTCTTTTCTTTTTGGAAAGTAGGTTATTTAGTTTGTAAAATATAGATTGTTTTGTTTGTTGCTTTGGCCGTGCTCACCCCCGAAGCTTTTTACTACCACTTCTGTAAATAAATCACTTTTTGGATTATAATTCGTGGGCACGGGTCATCACTGGGTACAGGAAAAGGGGGGGGGGGTCACTTTTGTTATGCTCGGTACCCCTAGGCTGGGCATAACATGAGGGTTCTGATCATACTGCCTGAAGTTCTGTTGAATCGCTCAACGTTCCCGTTTCCCATAGGATAGTATACCACGGTTCTTTGATTTCTTTAGTCCAGCAACTAGCAACAACTCATGGATCAGTTCACTTTCAGAATGGGCACCCTGGTCCGAGTGAATTCTTTCAGGGAACCCATACACACAAAAATACTTGTCCCAGAGGTGGCATGCAACTTGCTTTGCAGATTTGTCGCAACAGAGATAGGCATGGGCCATTTTAGTAAAATGGTCAGTGACCACTAGCACATCCACGCTTTTCCCATTACAGTCTTCCATGGACCAGAAGTCAATACAGACCAGTTCGAGCGGGCTCGTGGTTCTAATGCTTTCGAGAGGGAGTCTGGCTTCTGGTTCAGGAGTCTTGCCGACCACACATCGCTTGCAGGTTTTCACATACTCTCTGACATCCTGTTCCATATCAGCCCAAAAGAACCTCTGCCTTGTCAGATACAATGTTCTGTACTGCCCTTGGTGGCCTGCATCAATCATGAATGCCTTGCAGTGCTTGCTTGACTAACAAGGCTGCAACAACATACTGGTACTTTTTCTTTCCAGTCAGAGAGTCTTTGCTCACTCTGTAGAGGAGCCCATCCAACATCTTGAGCTCGTCCCACTACTTCAGAATTTTCAAAACTTGAGCCCTTTCTCTCCTCGTTGGCCACCTACCACAGATCACATAAAACAGAACCCTGGACAGCGTACAGTCTTGTTGTTGTTTGCCCTGGAGCTCCATGATAGAAAACACAGGTAAGGAGACAACTGCTGAACATCCTGGGCAAGCCAAGAGATAGCTCTTCCTGTCAGCCCCAACTCCCACTCAACATGACCTTCCAGCAAGGCTTTCACTTCATCATTGTCGAGTGAGTGATGTTCCAGTGCAGTAGTGTGTGTGCGGCGTCCAACTCCCTGTTGATGGCACTCAGTCTGAAGACCTCCTGTATGGTGTTCTCTTTTACTTGCTGGACCTCTTTAAGCAGGGCTCCGTATGGCTCAGACACCAGCCTCTTACTGACGTAGCTCAGAACAAAGGGCTGCCTGCTGAGAGCGTCTGCGACAACGTTTCTACTGCCGGGAATATACTTGATACTGAAGTATGTATGCTAATGGGTTCTTATCCGTCGAGACAGTAGACTCGTGGCCTTTGAACCAATGGGTGAATTTATCGCAGATTTCCCGTTTAAGGGCCAGAAACTCCAGCCAGTGTGCAGGGTACTTAGACTGGGAATGAGTCAGGGACTTACTCGCAAAGGCGATGGGATGGGCCTTGCTTTCCCCTTCCAGCACCTGAGAGATGACTGCACTCAGCCCATCTAGAGACACATCAGTTGATAGGACAAAAGGGCGACTGAAATACGGATGAGCTAAAACCACTGACTTGAGCAAGGCAAATTTAAGTTGTTCAAACGGTTTCCGACACTCACTTGTCCAGTCACTAGGCTTGAGTTTCTTAAAGGTAGCAATACCTCTCTCCTGGCCCTTGTTCTTCTCTGGTGTTGCAGTTAGTGCAAAGAGAGGGTTAGCAATACCAGTTTTGAATGAAGCGCTGGTAGTACATCACCATCCCTAAGAAAGACCTTAGCTTCTTCGGGGAAGGTGTGATGCCATCATCCCTCATCAATGCTCCTTCAGTCATGGCAGCAATTGCCTGTACCTTTTCAGGGTCTGTAGAGATGCCACTCTCATCAACGATATGGCCCAGAAGCCTTACACTTCACTGAAGGAAATGGCACTTCTTGGACACAAGCTTCAACTTGTGTGCACTCAGTCTGCTGAACACTGCCTCAGAGCCTCCCCCTCATCCAGTGCAAAGACCAAGAGGTCATCCAAGTAGCACAGCAGTGTAAGAAAATTCTGGTCGCCAAAGATGTTGGTCATAAGGCACATAAAACTGGCTGGCCCATTACACAGGCCCTGGGGCATGCGATTGACCTTGTGCAGCCCCATGGGTGTGGTACAGGCAGTCAGCTTCTTGTCTTCTTCACACATGGGGATGTTATAATATCCTGATGTTAAGTCCATGGTGCTGAAGAATGCACTGCCCCCCAGAGCAGCGAGACAGTCAGCTTGATGAGGTAACAGGTGGGCATCTTTGATAGTTCTGGAATTCAGCCAACGATAGTCGACACACACTCTCAAATCACCGTTCTTCTTCCATACGAGTACCAGGGGCAATGCCCACTCACTTGGAGACTTTCGGATAATTTCTTTTTCCTCCATGTCAGACAGAACTTGTCTTAGCTTTTGGTAATGCCCTGGCAGAACACACCGGTATGGGAGTCTGAATGGACGGGTGTCTGTGAGGTGGATTCAATGGACGAACCAAGTGGCTTCACCACAGTCTAACTTGTTTCTGGAAAACACCCCCTCATACTTCTGTATCAGGTTGAATAACTGCCCCTTCCAATAATGTGAGTCAATGTCAATGTCACTCAATCCAAGTTTCTGCAGGGTGTCACCGAAGTTAGAGGCAGACGGGAGCGAGAGAAGACTACCAGCATCATGCATGCTCTGGCTGTGCACCTGGAGATTCTTTGGAGAGATATGAGCCACACTCACATCCAAATCTTCCAAAGCCACACATGGAAAAACATCAGCTACCTTGGTGTTTCGCCTCAATGTTACTTGCTTGTCACTTGAGTTGATGATTTCGACTGGCACCCATCTGTCTCCTGACATTGTAGCCACAGCTCTCCCCACGATGATTTTCCTCTTGTCGGACTGAGAACGTGGTGCATTGACAAGTACAGCACTACCCACAGAGACAGGCGCATTCACTGGCAGCCTACCCCACACAACACGTTCATGATGTGGCAGCAACGTCACAGGGTCAACTTAGCTGTGCCTATGATGTAAGGAATCACGTTCCAGAGTGGACTGGGCCCACTCTGACTCACTTCCTCTTTGATGCCTGCCATAGAATAAGCAGCAGCTGCAGTTACTGGGAGTGGTTTGACTTTCCCTGACTTTCTCTTGGACAGGTGCTCTCTTTGATACTCATCAATTGCCTCCTGAACTTCCATAGAAGTCCATCTGCCCTTAAAAACACTGGATAGCTCCGGGTCATTGCAGTTCCTAATGAACATCATAGAAATCTCGGGACTCATGTTTTCCAATATCCTGCTCTGCATTGTCAGATGATGGTCTGCCTGCTCCGCCGCTGTGTTCAACCGCACCCAATAATCCACTGGATTTTCGCCTGCACTGGGTTAAATGGCATAAAAGTCTGCTAACGGTAAGCAAGATGCAGGACTCTCACTGAAGTATAGCCTGAGAATTTCATAAATCGTTTCTGGCTGGACTGCATTGTCAGGTGTCGAGGTACTCTTTAACCCCACCTTCACAATTTTCTTGGCCTTTCCCATTAAACGACTCAAAATCTCATAAGCTTGATCTGAAGCAGGACAGTTCTTTTTTCACAAATACATTTCCATTAACTCTATCCATTCTTGCACTGTGCACTTATCAGATCCTTCTCCTCTGAATACAACAGGCTCACGGGCGTCTGGCTTGACAACTACGTTCACTTTGGAGAGATCCAGAGAGCTACTGCCATGAGTGTTGTCTCCTACCACAGGAGAGGCTGGGGCGAGTGGAGGCGAGACAGACTGATTAGGGGCAAACAGCCGGCTGGCTATTGAATCTCCTATTTGATTCCCTAATGCAGTGATCAGATCACGGAGCTTGGCTGCAGGGACATTGTCACTGAAGGGGGCAATGGGTGTGGAGAACTTAGGACCTACAGGGGATGTGACTACATGACCTGCCTTTGCCAGTGCATGTCATTCACTATAACTAAAACGGGGAGGCGGAGTCTGCATGAAATTTGTGAATCCCATAAGGTGCGTAGCTATGTGCCTGCCCACCTCCAAAACGTCTGCGAAAGATAGTTTTTTAAATTCCTCCCCTTTACTCATCATTAGGTCTCTACCCCTCCCTCTCCCAACATAAGGAGTCACATAATCAAAAAAATGATGCCCACTAGCCATGCTGTGAACTAAATATTCACAACGCAAAGCTAAAATTATGGGTATTACTTGTCTGTTATATCCTTTCTTTAAAAAGAATGGGGGGGGGATCAATGCATTAGTTTATTTACACTTAACCAGATAATCTCAAATGAACTGAAAATCTAGTTGGAACTGATGACGATGAGGATTCACGGGTCTTCTAGCACAATACTTTCACCACTCAGACAGCTTGACCCCGGCGATCGGCTGCGGCTGATCAGTTGAATCCTATCCGGGTCACGGCACCAGTTTATGTAACGGACTCTAACCAGCCAGTTACAATAATATTATCTAAAAAGTCTTTATATGGCTAGAAGATGATGACGCAGCAGAGGCGGGGACTTGATCTGTTTATTCCCTTTCCAGACTGAAACACATGAATGACAGGGCAATCACACACACGGGCAGGGGAAAAGAATGCTGGCATCCCCCTTTTCAGACTTCAAAAGCATGGGAAAATAACAAATAAAACTGTACATATTAGGCTACACACTGTTCAGTGTATTGTAGCTTACTGTGTATTGTAGCATTTCACAAAAACACACTACATGGGCATAGCATTCATTAATACATTCACACACTGTGGACCCACACACACACTCACACCAATTAGACCTAAGCCGGCAAATGAATAACCCTAAACAAAACCCTTGCAGGCCTGAGACGTTGCTCGGGTTCGCTGTGGCCAAGCACAAAATGCCCGCTTCACTCGGTAACGAGCAAAAGGGAAAAAAAACACACAGAACCTTATTCCAGCACAGTCTCGGGTGCTTTACTGGTCCGAAAATGTCCCACTCAGCAACAACAACAAGAACCAAATTCCCGCAAAGATCCAAAATCCCGATGCGGTCTTTCTGTGACTAGCAGCAGAAATCCTCCGTGGCAATCAACAGGTTTAGCTAACTGCCAAGGCTCCATCGAATTAATAATTCTTACCAACAACAAATAAATACACCACTATCTAGCTCTCTATGAGTATTCTTTTCGAGTATCCTAAAAACTAAAAGGCAGTATTTGAGAATTACAACGTTGTTCACCTTATATATTTATGTATAACGTGAATATTTTGTACACAAAACGTACAAAACTCAGGCTCTCCCTCTCAGTTGCTCTCCTGCTCTCCCTCTCTTGACCTCTGACGTCATAGGTATTAATTCTACGAATAATAAACTATATTTTTACACTGGAATAACAAAAATACTACATTTTATACATGCACACAACATATGAAATTACTAAATCAGAACATAACAATCGGAATTTGAAACATATACATACACACATGCACTACACATCCCAGAACTCCCATTAATGACCCAAACGAAAATTCCAGACAAATACATAATCCAAACCTTACTGCTTATTTATTCATGAATTCTCTATATGAAAATAAATTAACTAGTTCCAATGAGTAACTAAGAACTGTATCAACCCTAAATTACCTACTAATGAATTAACATCAAGGTATCTAAAACACATTTTCCTCACTGCGCTACACAAGTATGAAAACCTTTGTGTGGTGTACTACACATTTGCTATTGGTTAGGTTATTTGTTCCGTTAATAACGAACAACACATGGCTACAACAAATATCTATCAAAAGTAGCCCTATAAAAAAGCATATGAGGACTACATTTATATTCGGAACTGCAGCTGGAGTTGAAGTTGGAGCTGCTTCTGTCGCTGTCTGCCATGTTTTTTTTTTTATTTGTGGCTCTTGCCAATTACCGTGTTGCATCATGGGATGCAGTACCCAACGAAGTGAGCTCTGGTTGTATACTGCAAACATTCACCAGAGTAGTACATCATCTGGCTTACTGTCGTATACTGCAAAATTTTTATTTTTCATGTACTGCATACTACTTACTACTTTTACGTCAAGATCAGTATACGAGTAGTATGTACTATGCCATTTCGGACACAGCCACTAACTTTATTTATGACATTGTTACATGTGCACTTTGTGGGGTGCCACAGAATAGACTGGATGAAGACCAAAATATGTTGTGAATCACCATGCATGAGTTGGTGCAGATAGATTCACAATAGAGACCACAGAAGCTGGGTTGTTCTTGGGAATGTTCAACATTTAGTGTTTCATTTATGTTCCCAAAAAGCATTTATATTATACACTATGATATTACAGTATATTCTGTTCTAATATATTCTATTCTGTTATATGTTGTACACTGATTATATATACTGTAAATATATGTATGTATATATATATATATATGTGTGTGTGTGTGTGTGTGTGTGTGTGTATGTGTGTATAATTTTCAATTTATATGGCTTATAATATATATTATTCTGTATTTCCTTTATTTAAAATAAAATTTGTGTTATTCATTTTTGTTTGACAGACTACCAATAATGATAATAATAATAAAAATAATAGTAATAATGATAATAATAATATAAACCATATGAAATCATGGCTGAGGACACAAAATGGACCAATGGGGAAAGGAGGGGCAAGACATTGTTCCACCAATCCAAAGTAAGACTTTTGACCAATTGCAGGGTACCTGGTGGCTCAAGGTGTGAGGTGCAAATGTTCCCTTGCAAGTACGCCCAATGGATTATTCATCATGACAACTAAGGGCTCTAAACAGACCCCCAAACCTGGTACATATCCAGGAGTATTCCATGCCGCGTAACAGAGCTGCAAACTCCCGGATACATCCGATTATCTGTGGAGTGTCCAGGAATATACAGGAGTATTCCAGTCCGGATACACCTCTTTTCACGCAGTGTAAGATATGAAGATAACACTTGGTCTTACCTTACGCAATGGTGAACTATGGATGATACGGACAATATTTTAATGTTATTGTTACCAACATTCTACAGTAGCCCAAGACAGAAACAAAGTGGGTTTTCACGAAGTGTTCGTATGTGTTTAGATATAGCAGCTTTTTTTTAATTTGGTGAAACCTGGCCATCATTAGTAAGCCTAACCGACTTAAAATATGAAATTTGTCATATTTGCTTCCATCTATTTTTCTACAACATCAATTTGTTTGACCGCGTTAGTGTAGTAGGCTATCATATGATAGACTCGATGTTAGAGCCGTCCTTGAGAAATCCGTCCACAACTCACAACTGTTGAATGTTTATTTCATCACAACGAGAGTTGGGGAAAGTGCACAGTGAAATATAACAAGAAAACAAACACACATTCCGTAATCCACGACGTTTGGACAAATAAAAGAAAATCAGTCTAAGTGCGTACGAGATCTAGCATCACGCGATTAGCTAGTACTCAATGTTAATGTAGAAATTCAAGAACTGATGTAACTGCTCGAGTGCTCGAGTACTCTATGCAACCCCTAGTCTGGTGCAGTTCCAACATAGAAATAACTTGCCTTGATAAAATTCTGTGCACTGAGATGTTGTTATAATGCTGTTCAATACCATACCATGCACTCATGTTTTGTTTTTGTTGATACAATTTTGTGCACTTAAGTGGATGTTGTCTGTTAGTTAAATTAGTGAAATTCTAAATGTCTGTGATATGGCTCACCTGGACTGATTTCTGAACATGGTGTATATTGCCATTTGAATGTAGAAATGCCTTGGGCCTATGTGTCTTGATACAATGCAATGCACTGATGTTGATATGTATTTACAAAATACAATATATGCACTCATATGTTGTTGTATTTTACTGTATCTGTAGCTGTTAATGTGATCACTCTTATTTCGAGTCATGTTTCTCAGGCCCCATATTTGGGATCCTTTTCATGAACTGGCCCCCATTCCAAACTAATTGAATAGCCCTGGTATAGACTTTGAGCCAGCTGACACAACTAATCCATCAAAAGGGTTATCACAGTGGATCCCATGTTAATGTGGCCTGAGTTAAATGCATCATAAACGCTGAATGTGACGTGGCACAAATAACTGCGATGAAGCAACATTTTATAGGATGTAGACTGTTGTCATTTTACTAATGTCCACTCACTGCTATTAAACAAACAATGTTACAGTCATTATGTTGTAAATTCAGTCCGGTCATTTGATTAATGTAAAATACACGCCGCTTTAAAGCCTAAGCACCTCAAGATTAATTAAATAATAATTAAAAAAAAAAAAAACTCTTCCCAAACAGTAAACACATGATGCCTTACAGATAAGAAATTTATTGGCTCAAAATTAGGTCATTAAATTTAAAATAAAAATTTACTGGCAACAAACATAACTGACAAGGCCAGAACATTCCAGAAGCAAAAAAAAGATGCAGAGATGTAGATTTAATTTAGGAAGATACGCAGAAAGTCATTGTAGGGTATTCTTCCTGAGATGTTTTTGTCAAAGTAAGATGTGAGGTGAAAGAATTCTTCCTCCGTGAGGTTCACACTGTACTGTCTCAAAACCTGTGAAGATGACAAAGTAGTGTTTAAATCATGAAACTTTTACAGTCTCATCACTGCTGATAGTTCTGTGGTACTTCTGTAAGTGAAAATCCACATACTATTCTGAAATCCTTAAGAGAGATTGTTCCACTGCGCTCTCTGTCAAAGGAGCCAAAGTCCTGTCTAATAGATCTCCAAAACATCTGGACACACCCATACAATCTGAGCATGGCTTCCACACACTGATCACTGAGTGGTCCAGCACTTAACTGAAGGACAGAGAGACAGAGAAAGAGACAGAGAGGGAGAGAGTGTGTGTGTACCTTTCAGAGAATTAGAAAGTGACATTACCATTTAATTCACATAGAAACATGGAAAAATCCCAGTGCTTATCTACAGGAGCCCAAACAGCCTGTTGTGTGCTGTAAGGCCCTGACTGTGCTGTAATCTCACCGGAGCCCTGGTAACCTGCAGCCTGAGTCTGTTAGAGGAGGTCATGACCTGAGGACTGAGCGTGAGAACGAAGTGACGCAGGAACTCTGGGTACGAGAAGCGACCACTGTTGTGAATGTCATATTTCAAAGCCAGTTGCTCAAAGTCCAACTGGCTCATTTCAACATGGAGGCCATTCAGTATGTCTGTGCAGAAAACAGTACACATTTGAAACTTCACCGAGTGTATTTAAGACCTTACAATGAACTGAAATATGGTGAAATTATTATTGTCAGCTTTGTACTTTTAAGAGAGGAATATGAGTCAGAAACATTCGTGTTAAACCAGTAGGCTCTGTCCCAGCTGGAGGATGAGTGTCAGTAAAAGTTCATTCAGCTGATGAGACATTTCCATAGTGAAGATCAGGGTTTGCATGTGTTTCTGAAACAAGAGCCCTAGTAATGACACCTATACTGGGAGAGACAAAACACACTGCTGCAGTATTACCTAGAAAGTTCTGGACATCGATCTCCCCAGATCTGTCAGTGTCCACCTCCCTGCACTTCTTCTGAATCACCCTCCAACAGCCTCGAATTTGTGAACACAACCTCTTCTCCATGACCTCGCAGTTCAGCAGGGACGTTGCTCTCCCTCCTGCTGAACAGGGCCTTCTCCCCACTGTTGTCAGTCTCCTCTCTCCTGTGGAGAACTTACTGCCTGCTGTGGAAGGTCTCTCCCCTGTTAAGGGTCTCTTGTCTACTGCAGATGGTCTCCTCTCTCCTGTTAAGGGTCTCTTGTCTACTGTGGATGGTCTCCTCTCTCCTGTGGATGGCCTGTCTACTTGCTCCACTGGTATTGATGACTGAGTACAATATGGAGGGGACACAATCAAAATCATATTAAATAAGAAACAGTTCAGTGTTAATACGACTTATTTAATCCTAACTACACACAGACACTTAAGAGTGCTGTACTGCTGAAAACATCTGACTGTTAAGTTCAACAGAAAGGAAGTGATAACAGGGAGTGATATAAAAATAGGTGAACCTTGGCTCGTCCTAACAGGCAGGGGACTGTTTTTGGTCGTTGGAGGACAGCTGCTTTGCTTTCTGTCGGACTAGCAGGGCCTGACAATGGGGATCCTCCAGACATGTCCAACTCTTTAATCTCTCCACTGAACTTCTTCAGAAACTCACGGTACTCCAGGTTCCCAAACACATTGACTGGTAAAATCTTCCACAGGGTTTCAAACTGGAAGAAGTCAACAAATTCACACATGTACTGTGAGCATAAAAGCAGCGTTTACATGACATGATTTAAATGACTTGAAGGGGGAGGATGGGGGAGGGCGAGACAGACTATTCACTTCCACTGGTTAGAGGATGAAGACAGTCAGACAGAAATGCTTTACCTGCTGACTGTTGAGTCTCACAAAGTGTTTGTCACAGATGGTTTTGAAGTCCTCTCTGGAGATGGTATTGATGTGGGCATAATCAGTGTCTGCCATCTCATTGGTGATGGTGTAGAGACGTGTGGACACCACCTCCTGGATCCTACTCAACACGTCATGGATCGGTAGTGGATGGGCTTGGTTTGGGAAATGGGCCTTTCTGATTTTCTGAATCCATTCATCAAGTGTCTGCATGAACACAAGCAAGTACTCACACACACACACACACACACACACACACACACACACACACACACAATAACAAATACTCTCGGAAGGTCAGGTTGTTGATTTAAATATGCCAAGACTGTTCTCATAAAACCAATATGGAACCTGAGGCCATGGTATATTGTGAATATTACCACAGCAAAAAGGGTTCAAGACATTGTGCTGCTGGTTGTTTCTTTGGCTGTCACAAAATTCGTAACATACCACTGTCTATCGTGCCTTGTAGCTTTATTGCCGTAGACAGTAGTGACCCTTCTGTCTTACCTCCTGCTTGTTGAGGCTGAAGACTTGTAGAAACTCTGTCCAGTCCACTAGGCTGTCTTCCCCATATTCCAGTCTCAGTTTCATTAGTAGACGTCTGAACTGCTCGTCTGTGAGCCTGGTGCAAAAGTGGTCTAGAACTCTCCGGAATTCCAGCTGTGGTATTAAACTGCTCCTTGTCTTATCAAATGCTGAGAAGGCCTGTGACAATCCATCAGTGGAGCAAAAATCACTGACTCTCTGGCACAATGATAATGTTTACAGATTCCAGGAACATACACATTTAATCCTGTGCCAGTTACATGTTTTAGAGAAACCTCACATTAGCCCAACAAAACCCCACAAATTTGTAAAACCAAATGTTATCATATCAGTACTTGTCAAACATCTAAGCCATACTTCACACGCATCACCATTCAGGCCATCGAACTCATAAAGTTTTCACATGTCTCATGGTATGGTCCTCGGCTTTACCCATCTGACGGGTCTCACCCTGTAGAGGGAGTCTGAGTTAGAGGTGACGAGTTGTCTCACTCTCTGCAGAGCCCTGTCTGGGCTCAGCTCCTCCAGACTCTCCCCTGGACCAGGAGAACCACTAATAGTCCTGTGCACAGGAGATGCTATCACAGATCCACTGACACCACGCCTGACCAGACGCTCCAGGAAGTCAAGATATAACAACTTCCTGTCCTGGGTGTCAGTGCCAAGGCTGAAAATAAGACACAGAGAAAGCCCATCAAGTGTGAGCAGTTTTATATACAGCACCTTTACAGACAGTAAGACACTCAGAGAGAGAGGGGGATGCACAAATGAAAATGATAAATAGGTAATTGAGTGTAGAAGAAAAAAGAGTGTCATAGTGTTAATGGTGGCCAGGTACTTGTTGAGTAGTTGTAGCAGTGCTGTCTCGTCTATGGGGAAGCTGAGTGTGTGAAACAGCCTGAGCAGGTCTGACAGTGTAACACAACCATTCCTCTCCTTATCCAGCTCCACCAGAGCCCCACTCACAGCCTCAAAGTTGGTCCTTATCCACGTCCTACGAAAGGATATCGTTTTTGAGAGATTTGACTGTTAATGTAGTTTACACTGACAAGGCAGAAAGTTCAGATAATTACGTCGAGCGCATAAGACACAAGTATACAGCTCCTCTGAAGCTGCTCAAGGAAATTAACAGTATATAAATTATATACATAGGTATATTTCATAACACACAACATTTCACACATATATAAAACACCATACTAATGAAACTAAACCTATCTCATCGTTAGGTCTACAATAAACAGCAATAAACAAGACCGGCTGTAATTATAATTCCCATTATTGTGGTTGGATCATTGCTCACATGAGGTCTTGCAAAGCAGGTCTGCTGCGAGTGGTCACTGGAATCCTTCCGTGGACTTGTTCCTGAAGCTGAGGGTCTGATTGGCTCTCTGCGGTCACGTGACTCACACGACTCACCTCCTCCTCTGGTACCACATTCAGTTTGTCCAGGAACTCTGACTGAGTGAGGTACCCACGTCCACTCTCATCGTACCTACTCAACATTACCAACAACCAATATCCATGTCAATTTTCTGTCATCATGACATCAACCAAAACTCTATGACATTGAGTGTTATGGAAACTAGAGTTATATGGAAATACATCACTGGGCCTCTTACCTGGCCCACAGGTGCTCAAATTCTGTGGGAGTGACGGGTAGACAGTATCTGTATAGAACATGCCTGAGGTTGTTCTTCGTGATAATTCTCTTACCATCTTCACCAAACTGGCAAAGGGCCTGTGAACCAACACAACAAGTCTGGTCACACTACAGCTCATTAATGAACTATTTTTAAGATCTAAAATTCTGCTGAAAGAAAAATCTTTTTCAGAGTAATTTGGAACCTAATCCCACTGAACGGGCCCTGTGAATATGAGCCACGGTTCTCTAGTACAGAGGTTGTATTAGCATTGCTGAATTGTTAAGTTCACTCTGTACAGTCACAGTGAATCTCAGAGAACTCATCGTCAGCGACGATCAGTAACGTGTCTTACCTTAGAAAGCTCCAACCACCTGTGACGTGCTTTATCAGTCAGATGATTGTGAACCTGCTCACATGCAAGATCGAGCCACTGGTCAGACCTAAACCAGAGAACAGAGTTTACAAAACCACTGGTCAGATCTTAACCAGAGAACAGAGTTTATAAGGCAAAGAAGAACGACCTTACAGTAGTCAGTAACTAACTTAATGCTATACGGAAAAAATAAAGGAAATATGAACAAAAATCAATTACATGAATGAATATAGTATGGTTAAGCTAGTTTTGGGGTTGATATGACATATTACCAAATATTACAAAAACTAGTCCCCTGTAATATTTCAAAAATACACGACGAACCATACAGAACAAAAAAAACTGTTGTTGACCTTATCCAAAGAGACATTTTAACATAATTTGAGTTTCTGACAGATAGTGTGTGTGTGTGTGTGAATTATGTGTGTGAGGTGTAAAGAAATGCGGTGTAAAGAGAGGGCAGAGTTCTGTTTACGTGCTGTTGATGTTGAGCTGTGCTGTAGTCCTGTCAGCTGACTGGACACAGTTTAAAAACTCAGCATAGTTGAGTGTGGCCCCGGGCGTGAGGCCCAGCAGGTCCAGGAGCCTCTGGTACTCCCTCTCCTTAATGACAAACATCAAGGTGTCAAAAAGGTTCCTGAAGTCACTCCGGTTCACCACACCATCATGGTTCTTGTCCATAAGACGGAAAGCTGCAAAAATGTTCTGAGAGAACATAAACAAGATGGATTCGTTATCGTGCACAAAAACAGTGTTCAGTCTTTCTATTCATACTCACTACAATATAGAGCAACAAATGAAAATGTTTGGAGAGAATATCAGAGATAAGAGCTAATATATCTGTTTGAGACCCCATGGTACTTCTCAATTCTCCTCTTCATTTGAGACAAGCAGTCCTCTGCAACCATCAGTCCTACAGTGTTCCCCATGGTGGTCTTTGGGTTTCTCTGTAGATCTGTTTTCCTCTGCTTCACCGTAGCCTCTATGTTAAGAGAAAGGGCTCAGATGTGTTCTGAGGGCCAAGCTTGTTTGAAAATTTGTGCTTTTGAGACACGTTGAGCTGTGCACTAGTGAAGCCCACCATCAGGGTTATTCTAATTAAAACTGAAACTAAAACTAGCAGTGAAAAAATAATTTTGACAGTTTTCAAAAACACGAAAACTAAATAAAAACTACAATGAACAATGCAATACAAACTAAAACAAAATAGAATTGCAGGTAAAATCAGCTTCGTTTTTGTTTCATTTCATTTTCTTTACCCCTTTTTTAGCTTCCATAAATCAAAGCTTTCCTCATGATACCTGAAAAGCTAAAACTAACATTAAAACTAATTAAAAACTAAACTAAAACTAGTCAATTCCTCAAAATATAACTAAAACTAAAACTACTTATGCACTCTTAAAACTAACTAAAACTAAACTGAAATCAAAGACCAAACTGAAAGACTGAATAAAAATAAAAACTAATAAAAATTTCAAAACTATAATAACCCTGCCCACTCACCTTCATATTTAGCAACAAACTTAGAAAAGGAAATCTGTCCATCACAAAACTCTAGGGCTTCTAGGAGAGGTTTTAGGTGTCGTTTATCCAAGATAATGTTAGAGTCCTCCAGAATCTAAGAGATGAGAAAAGAAACAAATGTGTCATGGCATGTCTTCAGCATGCTCTCTTCAGTCTGCCATGTGGTTCAGGCTCTGTCTAATTCAGGTCCATCCAGTCTTACCTTACAGAAACCCCTAAAGCCTAGAGTTTCCCCTGAGCCTGTACTGGCGGCAGTCAGACAGTCCTGCAGAGACAGACCACGCTGCTGCAGGCTGGATCTGAGCCTCCTCAGGACAACGTCCACTACAGCCTGATTCTTAACGCTGTCCAAATGACCACGCCTCTGAGGTCTGAAAGAAATACTGAAGCCTCAGACAAACTCTAGTTCTTTCTCCATCTGTATAATACTGTGTCTGGATCAATCAGCACACCCAGCCCAGAAATCTCAACCTTTCAAATAATGTTCAGTTCTCTCTCTCCTCTCCATTTGTCTTTGATTTGTCTCTGGAAATTCAGTTTGTTTAGTCCAAACAGACAGTATTTACCTCTCAGTCAGACTGGGGGCCTTGTTAGGGCTCTTTTTCCCACCACTGTCTTTGGGAATACCTAGACTCCGTAACAGTTTCCTGTAGTTAACTCCTTTAGCCCCCCAAAAAGGATTACAGAGTCTATGTATGGGACAAAACACAGAAAAAATGAAAAATGAAGAATGACCATTTTGTCCTCCTACAGGTATCTGAGCTGTGGTGTGGAGCAGTGATTGACTCACTTATTGAAGTGGTTAACAGACAAAGGCAGCCCAAACTGATGAATGAGCTTTCTCATCTCCTCCACAGACACAGCCCCAGTCTGACATGGGTCTTGGTTGCTTAGAAATTCCATCACGGCCTCAGAGTCTCCTGAGAGCTTTTCCTTCAGTAGCTCCTCTACCTCAGTGTAGGACAAATTAGATAATTACTGTTATTTTAAATGCTGAAGATTTCGAAGGGCAAAAAAACTATCAGTAAACTTGTTTCTAAAGGCCATGTTCACTCTCTGACATATCTTTTATGTATGAATGTGTAAGGCAAGATATAAATTTACTGTTTACTCTTTGAGAGGTCAGCAAAGGTTACTACGATACATATTCATAGCTCTCAGACCACATCACATACTCGAAGAACACTCCACACTCCACAATTTTGCTGGTTTTTTTTTTTACCTGTAAAAAAACCAGATTGACTGTTTATTTACCCAGGGGTGGAAAAAGTAAAAGCAGAAGCACTCATGCTTAAAAAAGAAAAGTAGAGTTAAACTCTAAGTAGAGTTAAACGGACAACCGTTTCTGTAAATTGTAAATGAGTGACTATTTTCCTCTTAAGTATTTTTCAGGAGGAACACTTTAACTCTACTTATGATACTTTTTTTTAGTAAGAGTACTTTTACTTTTACTTCTTCCACCCCTGTATTTACCTGTATAAGACACACTTACTGTACTCCATGCAGGTGCTGCTGGAGACTCCTCAGCTGGTTGAGTAGGAGTGCCCTGTGCTGAGGATGTCCCTCTCAGCCCCTGCAAAGAAATACCAGTCCAGAAAAGCCCTTCAGAAACCTTTAATCCCTACCTCTGATGATCTCTATCTATAATATAGCATTCATTAAAATCCCATGGAGATCCCTGTAATAGATTATAAGAACAGCTCCAGACTACAGCACAGCTCCAGACTAGAGCACAGACACAGATTACAGCACAGACACAGACTCTCCTCTACTGAGCTGACATTTTTCATTCGCAGTAATTTGTTATGTTGTTTTGTGTTAGTGTTTCTGAGAAGTGGTGAATCTGTGTTAAAGTACCTCAATGTTTCCCTGTGGATGAAAAAGCTCCAGAAATCGTTGATAATGAACAGCCCCGGTGGTGTCGGGCACTAGAAGAGCAGTGAGTCCGGTGAACTGTTGGTCAGTCAGGCTGAAGACAAGGCCCTCCAGCAGTCTACGCAGCTCCGCTTGGCTGATCATTCCACTTCTGCTCTACAGTACAACAGCAGTGCTGATGAAAAAACCTGCTTTCATTCAGGTTTATGTAGAATCACTACAAAAGTCACAGCAGTGTCAGCGTAAATACAATGTAATGAGTGGTCAACTGCATGAGGGTCAGTGTAGTTTTTGCAGCTTTACTAGTTTTGCAAAATTACTATAACATCATTATATTCCTGTATATTCATTATATTGGTTGTTATGTTCCTGTTTTTATGTTCACATGTATTGGTTACTGAGATATTTAACATGTAAAAAGGCCAAAGTTTTATGTTCTAAAGATCACCTCATCTAAGACCTGGAAAGCCCTCTTAAGTTGGGGATAAACTTCACTGATGTGGTCCTGAAGCTTTGGTACGACTGCCTCAATATCGGACAGGTCAGAGGTTGCTGGAGGTATGTCGTCCCTAAGAGAGAGAGAGAGAAGGACAGAGTCAATACATCTCTTTGAGAACATGAGACATGAACATAACTGCAGAGCTGTGAGACAGAGATACTGAAGGTGAAACACAGGTTTCATGTGACAAAATTATGACAGCACAGTTTATTCTCTGACACAGATCTGAGGTTAAAATGTAAAGCATTAAATGAATGGAGGCTAATTGAGACCTGTTGCGTGACAGCCATAGGCATAAACAACAACCTCTTTCAAAAACACTGACACTGGAGTGATTGTCATTTATAGGAGCAGGTTTGAGGAGCTTTGTGGATAAGAGAAGGTTTGAGGAGCTGTCATGAATAGGAGAAGGTTTAAGGAGCTGTGTGGATAGGAGATGGTTTGAGGAGCTGTGTGGATTCACCTGACGGGTAAACACTGTTCATCTCGGAATAAACTGAGGAAATGGCTCCATTCCACAGGCTCTGTTATGGTAACTCCAAATCTGTGCATCACCAAAACATTGCACATCAGTGCCACAGTATCACAGTAAAACTTAACCACAAAGAGATCCTTGTCCCTTTTGTCAGCCTGTCAGTAAGCTTCACCTTTTCAGCAGGCCATGGAAGATGTAATCATCCATTGGAAAAATGAAGTTGCTCAGGACTGATCTGAGGTCTTCCTGGGAGACAAACCCACATCCTGTTGTATCAAATGCTTGGAATGCTCTCTGGATGAATCCATAGTTTAAATTCATCTGTCATTCAGCACAGACAAAAAATCCCAGTTCAGCAAATGACTAGATGCCCAGAGACACAGATCGGAAAAATATATGTGGTGCATGTACTGTGGCTGCTCACTTTTTTCAGGAACCTGATCTGGATTTCATCTAAAGTGTCATCAGGTTTGTCTGGGTCAATCCATGCTAATGTTTTACTGCATTGTCTTCTTTTCATCTGATTTACAGCTACCCAATTTAAAGCTGCAAACAACAGATACATGAAAATGTGATAAGATGAACTCTTAAAATGGAGAAAAAGAAGTTGAAGACATTTTTAAAAAAAGAACAACTAAACTTGATTGCAGCTCTCCAACTCAGTTCAGTTTTGTGAGGTTAACATTTTATCCTGAATGGTAAACAAAGAAATCATTCCTTTCACATCAGGTTAATGGTCTTATTCACATCACTGCATTCAGGTGCTGTGTTTTGAAACTGTACCTAATTTTGCAGAATCTGGAGCAATCTTTCTGCAGTTCTCACAATCAACCCCAAGCTTCTCCAGAAATTCTCTGTAAGATACTGTTTCTGTGTTGTTTGGGTTATAGTGAGACCAGAGCCTGCAAGCCAACACATAAAGATAAACTCAGGTAACTCTACCACTGGCCATTGAGATAAATAGTGCCAGTGTAGTGTAGTACTTCACTTGACTGCAGGATTCCCTTAGCTGTAGCTGTCACTAGGGACTAAACACGCATGGTTAACCACATGGTTACTCTCAGGTTTACCTGGACAGTTGTCATTACATAAGATGAAAATCTCACTGACTAATGCCATAGAACCTGCCAAGACTACAGCTTGTGACTCCCGTATGGATGTTTCAGCTCCCACACAGTACAGAATGGATCAGTAAGTCTGGGCTTGCATTCTTGGAAATGTTTCTAACTGTATGGTGGATGCCATGACTGTGCGCTACAATCTAATGACTTCATTGGCTCCTTAGACAATCACAATGGGCATGTCACATGAGCACGTCCATTTATCGAACAAGGGTCAAACAGAAACATGAACCAGGGAGTGAAAACCTTTTATCTGTTATGTAGTGACTCCTTCTCTCATGAGACACAGAGAGAGTTTATATCACAGAAACGAGATGTATAAAGCAAAGATAACTGTGATAAGTTCATCTGAGGAGAACCTGTGAAACTCTTGCTGAGTCAGAGGAAAGCAGTAACCCTCCAGTACTCTGAGCAGCTCATGTTGCTGTATCTGTCCATCCTGATTAAAATCAAAGAGGCGGAACGCTCTGACCACATTTTTCAGGTTGCTCCCAATCTGGAATGAAGATTAAATAATGCATGGGTGTTGTTACATATTTTGTGTCACAGTCTCATTAACTATAACCTCTGTGTGAGTAACCTGAAATGAAAGTTTCTTTCATTTGAAACTACATCATATGTCTTGAATCAAACAGTCCTCACCTTGTCTTTAAGATGACACTGAAGCTCCCCAAGTGTCCAGTTCTGTTGCCCTCCTCTGATCTGTGGAATTCTAGTTAGGAAACATGGATAAATTCAAAGAAGCTGAGGGGCTAAGTACGTAATAATACTAACTAAAAAACTACTAACAATACCTTATTCTCGCTGGTGAGATTTTGCAGTATTTTTTCAGGAACTCCATATAGGGTATGCTCCCATTTTTTCTTTTTGGAACCTAAAATAAATACAGAGACAACAACATAGCATTTCAAAAGATCAACACAGAAAATTTTGTGTTAGTGTGTACAGCACAGAGGAGTGTCTTTTCACTTGAGAGCAGGCGCTGGCCTCAAGGGAAGATGCATGGGATTTTTTTCTTCGTTTTTTTCACTTTATAAATGGTTGGTACTAAAAGAACTCCAGTGTCTGTCTTAGCAGCACTGTGCAGATTGCATATCTTCAATTTTAACTTGTTCTTTAGTTTGGCTATTTATGGACCTTGGATAGTAAAGCCTCAAACTGGTACTGAGTGAGTGGGACAAGAAAGCCTTCAATGACGCGCCGGAATTCTCCAGCAGTGACAGTGGAGTTGCACTCCTGGTCGAAAGCCTGAAAAGCCGCCTTCAGGTCTTCCTTCTTCCTCCTCACTTTTTCAGAGAGCATGTCTTCAATGTCCACCATGGACAGGTTCTCGTCTGCCATCGACTGGACAGAGGAGGCTACACAAAACACACACAGTAATCATGCATTGGCTATATGGACATTTCACATGTGTACTTTGTTTTGGAGTCTTTGGAGTCATAATATTTCCAGAATGTGGTGTCTTCTGTCTTTGACAAATCATTCCCCAGTGACCACAGTGTTACATGGTTAGTTAAGTATATCACTTACTGGAGTCAGACTTCAGGGTATTACTACTGCGACTGCTCCCACTGCGTATGCTAGCAGCACTCCTGGGTTTTGGGGAGATAATCAGCCCTCTGGATACGGGCTGCAGCTCTTTTAAAGGCGCAGGTGAGAACATTGCTCCTCTGTCCCAGGAGATTTGTGGACTTCTCTCCTGTAACCAACACAAGATAGATGTGTAAGAATGTGTGCATATATGCAACAATGTGTGTCTGGATACGCAGAGAAAGAATAACTAATCTAATTCAAGAAATTCGGGTTAAACACTTTTTGACAAAAGAAGTAAACTGGCGAGAATGACAGATTAACGGATTTAAGACCTACTCGGAGGTCTTGTCGCACTGAACTGGGTGTTCCAAGTAGAGTTTTCCAAATTTTAACAATTACAGTTAATTTCAAAGGAAATGAAATGCTCACCCCGTACTCTGAGTTAAAATAGGATGCGTCGCCCTCTTGTCTTCACCTACGTTTTACTAACCGATTAAGTTAGCAACATCTCTGTTGTACTGTAACTAGCCAGGGACGCTCTGCAGTTGTCATAGCGACAGTGAGCCGTCCGTCAATGTTGATCCCTCCCCCGACGGGCACCACCTGTAAAAATAAAGTATGCAAAATTTTAACGCTGAAATGTCATGAATTTAAGTAAATATTTAAGGCTGGAAAGACGGACATTGAAAAATAGAGACGAATTTATGACCTTCGCATCTTGTCTCTGTGACGACATGAGGACCAATTTCTTTTTAATTGGTTTGAATAGACCCTGAGGTCTCTTTCAGGGCCCTGTGTTAATAATACGTTTATGATGTGTATTCAAGATGAAAACAAACCGTGAAATCTGTGCAAAATTTCTGATAACCCCACAGGATTTAAAATAAACCTCCTCAAAACACACTGACACAAGAGAGTGGTTGGAACAACTAATCTCAGGCACGAGTCGAAAAAGTGATCCTGAATCTTTGCTGGTTGAGCCAATGGGGAAGTACCGCTAGCTGACGTCTGTTTTCTAAACCAACCATCAACGTGCGAGGCGTTGTTTCTTGCTGTCATGGCGGCGTCCAGGAGAGACATAAGGGTGTGTTGAAGACAAGCGATTGTCGTTGTTGTTTATCGCTGAAATATTTAACATCGCCTCACAACACATTTGGATGTAAAACAGCTGCTTAACATGGGAACCGTACACGCGAGGGTAAGTACAGCTGCCTTTCCACACACCCGTAAAACAGCAGCAGGCATGTGACCTCTGAATTCTGTATGGTGACGGCTCTCCGATCCCTGGAAGGCCAAGTTTTGACATTCTACATAACATAACATTGATCCTATGCGTCAAAAATAATGCAGTTTCCTTCGCATGACTAAGCTTATTTGTTTGTTTATTCATGTAAGGTGCATTTTTGTTCAAAGAGACGCGCTGATGGCACTTAACTGAATTAATCGTCGTATGGGATTTCTTTGTGTGTCTAGTGAAACAGCGTGAAATAAATGAACGCCGCAAAAAGCGTATTAATGTGACCCTCTGAGGGTTTTGTGCCGAATCTGGTACCAATTAGAGCTTCATGAAGCAGTAGCACATTCAGAGTATTTGTCATAACTGTCCTCTTAAAGGGTGTAAATACTTTAAGTGTCCGCATTTTGTCCTCAGAGTCTCGACCCCCTCCCCATGCAAGGACCAGAGCTAGGAGTTCAGGCTGATGACATGGAGCTGGGAGTACCAGAGCAGGATGAGCAACAGGAAGTTCTGGAAAACAAAGATGTGAGATTGGTTTGCTTGTTCTTCAATGCTCTTCAGTAGTGGTTTCTAATATGCTCACATTTTTTTGTTTATTATGGATTTTGTTGTTGAGAGAGATTATGCAAAATCCTGTTTGGACTGTTTAGGTTGTCGTCCAGCGTGTGCATGTAGACGGACTAGCAAGAACCAAGGAGGACATACTGACATATGAAATTGCTGATGTGTTCCATGCCAAGAACTTGATTGATGTGAGTATCTATGAGCAATGATGTGCATTTGAAAAATATGTATTTTTAACTTAAATGAATGTGACTACATTAATAAATGCAGTATTTTGACAGCAGTTGCATGGTTAATGTTGAATGAAAGTGGTGTGTGGTGAGATGTCGTTTCTGAGTGGTCATTGGAGCCCTCATTAAAACACAGTGTTGTGTCTGAACTGTAGGTTATGAAGAGATCTCACGAGGCCAGGCTCAAACTGTTGCGCCTGGGAATATTTCGACAGGTAGAGGTTGTGATCGATACCTCACAAGGTAATAAGGAGCTGTTTGTTTAGGGCTGTGTGTTTTTCCTGTGTTGCAGAACTGTCTGTGTTTTATTGGTCTGGGCTATTCTCCAGACTATCCTCCCATACTTTTATTGTTATGGGAACAGATCCATACTGTCTTTGGACCATTTTGGCAAATGTGATCTGAACCCATGAAGCCACTGAGCTAAAATGATTGAAACTCAGAAAGTCCACTTGAGTGAAATTTATGACAAAAATCAACCATTACTTTTTAGATGGTCTTAAAGAGAGTTTTTGGATAGATGACTGAGGCAGAGTTTGTAATACCACTACTATTACTACTACTACTAATTTTAGTAATAATATTATAAATATATAAATTATGTACTTAATATTTAAATGTATGATGATATTGTGTGCCTGCAGGTACAGATGCATTGCCTAATGGGCTGGATGTGACGTTTGAGGTGACTGAACTGAGGAGAATGACTGGAAGTTACAACACCATGGTGGGGAATAATGAGGGAAGCATGGTAAGTTTCTTAAATGCAGCAGTGACCTGCTGTGGCTGACCAGGAATGTGCCTATGATGTCTTTATCTTTACATGGGTTATCAGATTCAGTTTTTAACATTAAACTTGAAAGTGGTGAAAGTGGTTTAAAATTACAGAATGTTCGCCCATTCCTTCCCTGAAAAGGAATCTGATGTATGTCTTCATAATCTTGTGTGCCTCATTGGTGAACTTAGGTGCTGGGTCTCAAGCTCCCCAATGTTTTTGGCCGTGCCGAAAAACTGACCTTCCAGTTCTCCTACGGTACCAAGGAGACTTCTTACGGCCTGTCGTTTTTCAAACCTCAGGCCGGACACTTCGAACGCAAGTATGTCTGAGGTCACATCCTGCCCCATCATAATGTGATTTGTGTTTATCAGGGCACAGACGTGTGGGCACTGTAGAGAGAATGGTAATGGACATGTGGCTCTTTGAAAAAGCCTGTATTCTCTGGTTCCTGTTGATGTGGATTGGCAGGACAAAGACATGTTTGATGTTTTCTTGGTTTGTCTGTTGAGCTGTCGTTGTAAAAACTTTAAATGTCTGTAAGCTTCTGAATCCCACATGAAGGGAACATTTTGTCTGACTTCAAAACAATGTTGTCATCCTGCATAATGTTCTTCGGGTAGTTCAGCTTCGTTAATAATGATTGTACTGATTAATGAATATTGATTAAAATCATTTGGGGTTCAGCATAAAGGCCTTGTCTATTTGTTGCTTGGTAAGAGATAAATGATGCACTTTGTAATGAAAAGCATTTGGGAGTGTTATTGCTTTTTCCTTTGCATTTTAGCTGCAGGCTACTTTTGTAGAATTGAAATGTTGACATTAACCTTAACCCTTTGATGGCAAAACAGCAAGCCTCTGTTTGCTATTGATACTGACCTGTCTCTGGTTTGCAGTTTCTCCATTAATTTGTACAAAGTGACTGGGCAGTTTCCATGGAGCTCACTCAGGGAGACAGACAGAGGCATCTCTACAGAGCTGAGTGTGAGTACTTTAGAATAATAGTGTTTCCTGCTTTTCTGGATTGCAACACTGTAGTTGTGAAGTAAACCTATACAGAAAACAAATACATCCATCCACAGATATGAAATTACTTACGCTGCAATATTTGTGGTGTTTTATTACGACAGTTTCCGATCTGGAAAACAAACCACACCCTGAAGTGGGAAGGTGTATGGAGAGAGCTGGGCTGTCTGGCATGAACTGCTTCCTTTGCCGTTCGAGAGGAGAGTGGGCACTCCCTCAAATCCTCCCTCTCGGTATATTCCTCCTCTACCTCTCCATTCATCCTTCAGTTAAAAGCCTGTTTTTTTCTCTCTTTCTCATGTTGTCTTTTAGATCTGCTGTTTTAATTTAGAAATGTAAATGTCTGTGATTGCACTGTGTACTGTGTTCATTTAACCCATCCAACACACCAGTAGTGAACACACACACTAGACACAGGAGCAGTGGGCAGCATTCCTTGCGCCCAGGGAGCATTGGGGTTAAGCTCAAGGGCACACAGCCGTGGATGCTGGTCCTGGGAATCGAACCGGCAACCCTTCGGTCACGAGGGTTCTCTAACCTTTAGACCACAGCTGCACACATGATATTTGATTAATTTTAAATGGTTAGTCTAGTAAAATAATTGTTTTACTGAGCTGTTTTTTTCCCTGACCAGCATGCCATGGTCATCGACACACGGAACTCTGCTATCCTCCCGAAAAAAGGTGCCTTACTGAAGATCAACCAGGTGTGTGTTTTATGGCCCGTGTCCACACCTGACTGCTGAAAGTACACATAGCAGTAGTGATTAGATTTAGATTTATCTGATCTAAGTGAACCTGAATAGTCTAAAATGCTTAAAGTTAACCCCCTATTTTATCCCGTCTTAGGAATTGGCTGGCTACACGGGGGGAGATGCTAGCTTTTTGAAGGAGGACTTTGAGATTCAGTTCAACAAGCGTCTTTTCTGGGATTCTGTGAGTTTAGTGTTTTGCCTCTGATTTTCTGAGTTCAGTGATATTCATGCTCTGTGCGAATATAAGATAGTTGATTGGCCCTGACCACTCTGTGCCGTAACATTAGACTCTGATGTTTTATCCTCAGGTCCTGTCTGCCTCTCTCTGGGGTGGTCTGATCCTGCCCATCGGAGACAAACCCACATCCATTGCTGACAGGTTCCTGGGTTTATTCTAAAATCAGAACGTTCATTACAGATGAACATTTTTTGAAAGTAGAGGAATACAGCAGCTTTCATAACTGTTTAACTAAATTGAATTGAACTGGATCAAAGATTTCTTTAGGCAGTTTATTTTAACCATATTTAAACATGACAGTCTTTTAACTTATAAATGAAATGGGTCAAGATTAGGTAGCCTCATTAGACATAGAGTTCCTTTGATCTCTGCTGGTTTTGATGGATGTTTGTATCTCTTGGGGAGGAAAATCATAGTTTCAGTGAGACTCCTGTGATATTCACTGGAACATGGTTGTATTTGAACTGGTGTTTTTCTCTGTGAAATATGTGTCCAGGTTCTATCTGGGCGGGCCCACCAGTGTCAGGGGTTTTAGCATGTACAGCATTGGCCCTCAGAGTGAGGGTGAGTAAACTGCCTGCTATGTGTCCGTCAGCCAACTGTCCTGCAGAAAAAAAAACCCCACACCACTGAGAACATGAGCTTGTCACATATTTTACTTGTCTAGTTGTTAATTCAGAGGTTAAGGCAGGAAAAAGAGAAAAGGCCAAACCGACTAAAGGTTTTGAGTATCTGTATAGCTACCTCCCATTAAGTTCAGCAAGGACAAAGAATACAGTAATTTACTGCAGATGTGAAAGACCATGTTTAGAGCAGACAGTGTGTTGTAAAGATGATGTTTAGAACAGATAGTATACTGTGAAAGAACATGTTTAGAACAGACAGTATACTGTAAAGACCATGCTGAGAGCAGACAATATACTAAAGACCATGTTTGGAACAGACAGTACACCGTGAAGGGCCATGTTTAGAAGAGATAATATACTATAAAAACCATGTTTAGAGCAGACAGTACACTGTGAAGGGTCATGCTCAGTTTTAAGTGTGCTGTGTTTCTGTCTGTGTGTCAGGGGATTATCTTGGTGGAGAAGCATACTGGGCTGGGGGTCTCCATATGTACACCCCTCTCCCGTTCCGTCCAGGCCGAGGGGGCTTTGGAGACCTCTTCAGGACACACTTCTTCCTCAACGCCGGCAACCTGTGTAATCTCAACTACGGTGAGTTCTGCGGTGTTGGGGCCATAGTAGTTGGCTTCGTTTATCAAATGATTAATAATGTATTTAACATTAAAATAACAAATAAATAAATATCATTGTTATAGTTCCTTATTGGTGATTGTATGTTTCCCTGTGAGGGGTACTGAAGCCAAAACCTCATAAACTGTGTATTATGTGTTGTCTGTGTTTGAGCTCTTCCTGGCCTTTGAGTGTTACTCCTGACTGTGCTGTTCCAGGAGAGGGACCGCAGGCCCACCTGAAGCGGCTGGCAGAGTGTATCCGCTGGTCTTATGGCGCAGGTATTGTGCTGCGTTTGGGAAACATTGCTCGACTGGAACTCAATTACTGCATCCCCATGGGTGTACAGAGTGGGGACAGGTAAGCGTGTCTGATCTGCATCTCAAAACTGTCATTTGAGTGGTCAATGCAGGAAAAAGGTGTTTCTGCATATTAGATTTTTATTGATAGTTTTTGAATGATTGGTTCTGTCCTGATACACTTGCCTCTCTAGCCTTATCTCCTTCAGTAATCTCCAGAAGCTCATATATACACCATTCACACTCCGAAAAAGAAAACTTAACTCTTAACTCAACATTATCTCTTTACATAGCATACAGAGATAAAACAGAATGATATTATATTTAACCAATGATGTGTGGGACCACTAATCCGGGATTTTGAAGCATGGGGCAAATCCAGAAAAGTTTGGCATGGATTTTTTTTTTCCTTTTCCACAGGATATGTGATGGTGTGCAGTTTGGAGCAGGTATCCGTTTTCTGTGAGTCCAACAGTGTTTGACGTTGGGAGAAAGACAAGTTTTTTTGTTTTTCTTTTTATGTGTGACAATGAGTGTTAGGCCCCAGATGGGATTCATAGCATTGTGTAAAACCAGACCAGTTTTACAGATGAAGTTCCGGAACAGTCTTGTCTAGTCCCTGGCCACGTCACCCCCAGAGAGAGTTAATCTCATTTGTTGACATATTTATTTGTCTGAAAGTGTTGGACCCAATAAAAGACATTGACATTTCAAAAGACATGAAAACGGAGGTTTATAAGGCTACAAAGGACATATAAATATGAAAACAAAGTTACGGTAAAAGACTGAGAGAAAACGGTGAACAAAGGGAGTAATTTAACACTTAACTAAAATCTTTAACAATGCATGTATAAAACCTCTCCAGAACTGGGGCAACCACTCCACTAGGTCAAATGCCTTTTGGGTATGCAGGTAGAAGAGTGCACAGAACATTGATAAGGATGCGTCTGTGTTAAGAATGGTGTTAAGTATCTGTGTTAAGAACATGTGAGAGACACTGAAGGATATCTGCTGCTGAGCCACCTTTCATAAAGCCTGTGTGATCATCATGCATCACCTCCCATGGGAAGCATTGGGTTCAGCTGACCAATACTTTGGCATACAGTTTGAGATCACTGCAGATTAGAGACTGTAGCTGAAACACTCAAGTGGATCCTTCACTTTCTTGTGTTATTAGGATATCGGTAAAGTATTCCAATCACTCTGGAAAGATCCTCATTCAACAGCGTAAAGTGTAGAGTAGGTATCAGTGGGCCTACCCATTTCTCCCACATTTCTAGACAGGAGGAATACAAATCCTGGTGATTTTCCTCTCTGCTTAGACTTGAGTGCTTTTTCAGTCTCCGCTAAAGTTATAGATCAACTTTAACAATTGTACAATGTCCAGAAATACTCTTCAGTTGTCAGTGTTTGCTTATAGAGATATAGAAGTCTCAGAGAGTGTTATCGACAGCCTCTGGACTAGTTACTGTATTCCTGTCCCTTGTCTTCATTGAATAAATGGCTGTTTTGCATCAAGTCTGAGTGCAGGCAGCTCTACTCAGTGTTATTTCCCTGATAATAGTGCTTTGTTCAGTAAAGTGTAAGGTAAATATAGCTTTCCTCATAGATATGACACAGTGCTGCTCTTTCACAGCCATAAGTTCTCCGAGCCATTTATGTCCATTTTCCATTTGTTTGATTTTACTGACCAGTTCCATATATTCTTTATTTCCATGCAGTTGCCATGAATAGAGCATTTGGGCGCTTCCCATAGTGACTGAGGGTTAACACTGTGGCCAACATCAGAGTCAAGGAATTCTCTGAGACTGGCATTTAACTCTTAAATGCAATATGGCCTGGATAAAAGGGAGTCATTGCATCGCCACATAGTGGCCTGAGGTTTGCCCAGTGTTGGAGAGAGTTTACATAGCAGAGGTGAATGACCTGACAGAAGAATAGGTAACATATCCAGACTGGATATAAAGCTGGAGATTCCTGTTAATACCAAGAGATGTATTGTGGAGTAAGAACAGTAGCAGCAGGAATAACAGAAGTACTTTATATCTGTAATATTACTTATGCACCAAAGGTCCACCAAATTAAGATCAAAATTATTCACAGAGCGAGACATCTATGGAGAAACCATCACTCCGGTAGAACTATCTACAGTTTCAATGAAATACCCACCTATGATGACATAGTCTTAGATGTAATAAACATCCTCTGATGGACCTGGACATTACCAATGATATAAAGTGGAGTTACTGGTTGTTTTGGGTCTTTTAACATCAGACACTCTCACCCAGGCGACCAAGTCTGGGGTTGATAAAGCCCCAGTCTGCAAGCAAGTAGCATTCCAAGTCCATGGTCCTGATCCACACCCATCACCAGGCCCGTTCGGCACCCTCTGTGGTGGTTCTGATGGCTCCATCTGTGTGCCAAATAGATTTCAGGGCTAGTGATGGGAGTGAGCTGGAAACCCTCTACAGCCTAAAGTGTGTGGGTAGTGGTCTGTGTGTTTGTCTGACTGAAGTCCTCACTTGAGCTGCTGTGATCATGCTGCTCGAGCTACTTCACTTTTCTTCCAGTGTCTGCATTCAACAAGGCAAAGTGAAGCTGGGATTTCAAGCTCAGATTTTCTGGCATCCTCCATTAATTGATGCTTTTGCTGTTTATGGGTAAATGTTTAAAATGGGAATTTAACTACGACACGAAAAAAATACACAGCTATAGGCAGAGCAGCAAGCCTACACATGTATTGCCTATGATGGGTCCTACGTTCCTAACTTCAGCCTCTGATCTGACTGGAAAACTGCCAGTATATCAGAAAAATACATGAGTAAAATGTACACTGAAGGAAAAAATCAAATGTAAAATCAAACAGTGAATTTTGGGTGATATTTAATCCCTACATACAACCAGCTAACACCTGCTTTAAATGCAGGGAGCTCAGTTTTGCAGTGAATGACTTATAGTCGTTTATCTAATTAAGAGTTGGTAATGTTGAAGAATTTTACATAGAAAGCTCTGTTTCACCACACAGAGGAGGGTGAAGTCTTTATAGACACAGGCACTGAATCCTCACATGGATTCAGACACAGTTGTCCTCTCCCTTATTATTCTGTACCTTTACTAGCGTTGGACATGAGTGCTAAAGTAATCTTCTCATTTTTATGTGGGTTATCAAAGTTTATCGTAACGCACAGCTAACTGCTCACATACAGGAAACACCCACACATGCAAGGGCATCCTCACCCTTGTGTAGATTCTACAAACATCTACAGTTCTACGTAACACTGTTCTTTCATGAGAAATTCTTACTAAGTTTCTCCTGGGTGGCCTTTTTTTCAAGTGGTGTTTTTCCCAATATTTAAGTCTGTTGGACCTTTGAGGAGATCCAAGGAGCTTTGGCAGGGTTCAAATTACGGGGGGGATTGAGGTGGTCTGACCCCCTTAATTAAGACTTGGACTCCCCCAAGAGACGTAAAAACAAAACATTAAACATTTATATATCCTATGCTACATAGCCCTGGAGAAAAAGTTGACCCCCTCTCCATTGTCATTATGTAACTCACACTCTGAACTTTGGTGGCAAAATAATGCTTTGAGAGGGCTTTAACAAGTTCCCCTGTATCCTCCAGGTGTATGAAACGTTAAACGTTTTAATTAGGAATGCCCCGATCCGATCTCAAAGATCGGTATTGGGTCGATCAAGGCATTTTTTTAACTGACCGGTATCGGCTTTACTGAGTACCACCCTAAGCCCGATCCTTTGTTTTACGTCAGCTGTCGCGCAGGTGTCGTAAACGGAGAGCATAATATGTGGCAGGGCGAGGCTAAAATGTCTGCAGTGTGGATATGTTTTAAATTGGGAGACGAAAGCAGTCCAACAGCCAGTTGTAATGTTTGCAATGCGACCATTTCGCGAGGCGGTAGTAACGCAGAGCTGCGTTCAATAAGCTACTACCACTTTGATATGGCATCTAAAAAAATAAACATTCAGAAGAATAGTTAGTTCACTCGAAGCAACACACATTGGAGGATATACTTTTAAAAGGACAGAAATTTCCTCGAGACAGCGACAAGGCCAAAAGACTGCCGACAGGATAATTGAATTAATCGCTTTGGATGACCAGTCCATGTGGTAGCGAATACAGAGGTGCGTTCAAATTCGGCAAATTGAGGCTTTCTGAGGTTTCTTTTAACTTTTTAAATTTGAACGTTTTTTTAGGTCATCATTCTCCGACAACATTAATCCTCAAGGCTTCTAATAACCAAAGTATCATTTCAAAATTGAAATACCAGCGCTTTAGCTGTATGAGCTAGATGTATGCGAGTTAGCCTAAAACTAACGACAGCATACCAGAAAAGAGGCTTTCAGAAAAAGTATCACCGTAACTGACACACAATTTAACCACTTGAATTATTGTAAGATTAAATAAAATCGAACACTTACGTAGGCTATATTTTCTGGTATAACTCCCACAGTATGTCTTAACCCTCTGGACACTACATTTCAGACACTGCTCTACCGGAGCATATAAGAGGGTTTAGCTTACTTTTTTATTTTGTAAATTTAAAAAAAGTAATAAAAAAAATTAAGGAGCAGCTTGGCCACAGGCAATTTTTTTCTTAATGCATTTGCTATTCAGTTATCAACCATATGCACTGAACTGGTTTAAATAACTTAAATGTACCTGAAATGTGCACTGTGCGACTGTATTACCTAGGAAAATACAAGTATCGGATCGGGACTTGGTATCGGCAGATACTCAACATTAAATGACTCGGATCGGGATCTGGGGCAAAAAAACCTGATCGGGACATCCAAAGTTTTAATCATGTCACATCCTTAGGGTAACATCTTAAAACTGTGTAGCCTACTGCAAAACAATAACAATAATTCTCACACTTACAATTCTCCATAATTGATTTTACAGCTTTATTTAATGGGTAAAAAGACCCGTATCTGCAGTATTTATACTCATTATAGTATTTTAATTCAGTAGTCACTCGTCTGTTTCGTAGTACCTCTTCTTCATAGCTCTGTACTTCCTGAGGTAGTACAGGGCCTCCAGCTCTTTCACCACAAATTCTCCTCGTTTAATGAGTTGTTTGATTTTCTCCGGGTCTTGTACGTCTTTATTTTTCACAAATGCAGCTCTCAGTCTGTCTCTGAAGTATTCAACGCCTTTTGGATATTCACGCCCGAGGAACAGCAGCTTTTGACGAAGGGAGGGAGAGAGCATAATTAGCCTACTATTAGAAACACATCAGTTAATACCCTTTCTCATTATAAGCCTTAAATTTAAAAATGGGTTTATAGCTACATCTGAATGGATATTCTCAGATACGTTAAAATCGTCTTATAGAATTTTACATTTACAAAGTATAGCCTATGTATACATCACTACGGGCTGATCGAGTCATTTTGAATGGCCTACATTTAAATAAATGCGACAAGACCTGCAGTCCAGCTTGAAACTGTGTGATCACTTACGTTTTTATAAAGACGGACCACTTCACCCCTGAACGGATTGGCCATTTTTCATAGACACTAGTGGTATAAACAATCTGTTGGCTTTCAAATACAACATCGTCAAGTTGAGGCCGACAGGATACAGGAGCTTGTTGTAACTAACGTTGAACGAATAAACAAGTTCATTAGTTTACAGCTTGACGAACAAGTTTGTTATCGTGCGTATTTCGCTGCTTCGACCTGACCAAGAAAGTGACAACATCCGATCTAAAGGTCTAGTATGCAAAATGACACATGTCAACTCTTACGTGAACTCGGTGAGCTGTTACGCAGGGGGCAACTAAAACAGGAAAAATCCCGATCCACAGTATGATAAACAAACAGCTTGCAAACAGCAAGAACTTCTGGAACTTACCTGAATTACTTTGTCCTTTACATTCCTGTCATACTGATTTTGGGTCAGACAAGTTGGCTAATGAGTAGAAAAACCTATGAAGTTCGGAAGTCGGAACCGGGATTTAAAGATCTGGACATACAGGCACTTGCAGGTCTGTGCAGATGATCTATTATTAAACGTGTACTACTGACCAAACTTCCACCGGAACATGACGCAGTATGATCGACAACAGATGAAACCAAGATTAGTTTCTTCTAAGAGCTGGACTTTCGATCCTAGCGCTATTTCGATTTTGCAGAAAATTCCCAGGGGTTGGACTGACAAGGATAACAAACTTTACTGGCTGCCGAAACTGACGCAATGGTTTTGCACATTTGCAAAACAAAAGTGTTCCAAAAACAACAACAACAACAACAAAACCCCAACAAAAACAACAACAACAAAAAACGCACTGAAAAGCCAAAGTAAAAAAAGTTTTTTAAAAAGTGTATATATGTGTGTGCGTGTGTATTTATATGTACTAACGACAAAGGGATTCTGGAGATCACCTTAAACCCCATCACTCTCATAAGTATTATAATATATATAATACTAAATCTAATTTGCCAGTGATCACAGACACTGTATAAAAGGTGATTTCAACTCAAAATGAAACTGCTGCAGAGCTTAGTGCATTTATGACTCTGTGAGATGTTGTATTTGTGCTACTAACACTATGATGAAACTGGATTGGACTGAATATCAGGCCATGTCACTTTCACTGGTAACTGTTCACTAACTTGCCTACTTCTCACCCAACACAAAGTTACACAGCCATTTTGGATCTGCTTCATAAGCAGAACTTCTGCATACACTTTTTTTTTTTTTTTAAACTACAACTCCCTTCCTTGTCTGAACAAAGAACACATTCTGACATTAATTATGAAAATCACAGAATTCTCAAAAAGAGCCACATTCTTTATGCAGTAGTGATAATTTAATTAAGGCAAAAATTCTGCTTTTCTACATTTTACAAACTGTGATTACATTTTTCAAAACCACCAATGGTAGGAAACAGACATCTTCATGAAAACATCTGCTCATGTCAAACACCCAGACTCACTGCCCTGATCATACAGAAGCTGCCGCTCTCTCCGTCCTATCAGAATTCCAGGTCAGGCCAGTGTCTCCATGGAGATATTGCATTCCAGTCTCACGTCTTTCATTTCGATGGTACAAGAGTTTCCCTGGCGTCTCAGGCTGATGCCTTGTAAATTTACATAAGATTGTAAATAGACAAGGCTCCACAGGCTGTTTTCAACCTACTTTCTGTGTTTGGTTATGCTAAGGTACAAAGAGTTAAAAAAAAAATCCATTACATCTTTTTTTTTAAAAAAACAAAAAGACAAAAAACCCAACAGTCCAGGTTGTGCTAAAGGCAGGGTCCATGGGGGTTCTCTGATCCTGAGTGGTAAAGGGCAGATGTGAGATGCCTGGTATGTCATGTGAGGCCCAATCCCACTCACTCAGGTCTGAGTCTGCGAGATGTGTTTCCTCTCCCCCAAGGCTCAGGCCTATGGAAGACACCTTGTCTCTGACACCAGAATAAAGCTGAAAACTACACCCAGAGGTACCAGTCAGTAGTTGGCTCGCAGGCGCTTGTTTTCTTCCCTCAGCTTCTCAATCTCCTCCACGAGCAAGTCATTCACAGAGTACCTTTCAATAAGGCCATGGATTTCATTCTGAATCATGACAAAGACAGAACAGGAATATGAAACAGCAGTCCAGGCTACTGATGGAAACAAAACAAAGAGGTTACCACTGGGACTGAGGTTGAATAAAAAGGAGAGTGGCTGTGCAAACACTGGGACAGAAGCTTGGTAATGTATCATTATGCTTGAATGAACTGTGAAGTTATCTGATCACTAGGTCTCTGACATTGAACCACCGGTTCTAGGCGTAGTTATTCATACCAGCTGGATGTAGAACTGCCGAATCATCTCCACCTGCAGGTTAACGATGTCCCTGTGGCACGATTCCCTGCACGTCACACCACCAGCAGATAGTCATCAGTCAATTACATATTCACACATGTTTCCATCCATCATATCCAGTCATTCTTTCTGTGATCTATAATAATAATCTGGATAATGTATGTGTGTGAACAGTCGTTCATTGAGCTAATGCTGTGTTTAAACACTCTGCATCGGGAGCAGACAGACACACCTGAAGTCCTCCAGAGTCTCATGGATCATGTTGCGGATGAAGTTGATCTGAATGGAGGAGAGAGGAGCTCCGCCCTCTGCTCCAATACTTTCCACGATTCTGTCAGACAAGGTGGAGGCCACAGTTGCCGAGACCGCAGTGCCTGCCGTACAGAACAGAGAACGTGTTCAAATCATCTCTCTTCACAATAAGGCACATATGTACATACAGACAAACCAGTCACCAGGGAAGTCAGAATACCTGGAGCAGCCGAGTGCGGTGGTGCTCCACTGACCGGAGACTCGTAAGTCAGCTGGGCGGGGACCTCATTACCCCTCCTCTGATTGGCTTCAGGGGTACAGAACGGAGGCACTGATTGGATGTGTGTGCTCTTGGAGCCAGGAGGTGTGATCAGGGCTTCTGAGTCCTGTCTGGTTGAACTAGTTTTATCCAGCTATTAATGATCATGAGATAAAATGAATAATTATAATCATTCTACGCATGTCAGAGGAGAGTAAGAGCTCCTATACTTCACAGCCATGAACACAATCAAAGGTAGTAAATGCATCACTGCAAATGCGCCTGGTTTAAGGTCTTATATGCAAAATGACAGATGAATGGAACAGTTATTAGAAAAAAAACACAAATGCAGATGAGTTCATTGGGGTTTTCTGCACACAGACTAAATATCCTAAAAATGTAGCTAAACCTCCTATTGCAGAACCTAACACCATACACTTGGAAACAAGAGACTACGCTGTGCACAGAGCGTGATGTAAATACCAGTTTTTTAGGATGTTAACTTCGTAATCGTGAGCAGGCTGAACACTCGGTCATGCACACAGAGGGCTCACAGCTGTCTTTCACAGTAACTTACCCTTTTACTGTCTTGTGTCTTTGACTGGGCGGGGCTAAGTGGCTCCTCCTCTCTGATTGGAGGCGGGGTCTGGAACACAGACAAGGGGCTGTAGCAGCAGCTGCCTGATGTGCCCAGTGGGGTTTTGCGTTGGGCGGAGCCACCAGGATGCTGAGGCAGGAAGTCTAGGTCTGGTTACGAAGGAAATGTATATGGTCAATACATTTAGTGACAAATTATAGTTTAAAAAAAAAACTCCATCAAATTTCTGTTATTGGATGGAGCGAAGAGAAAGAAAACTCATTGTACCTTTCTTTCCACTTGATGGATCTCCACACAGAGCATGTACTTTGGGAGAACATAGGTGGGAGGTCCATGGCCAGGATGGGAAATAAAAGTCATGAGACATATAAATGTAAACACACTGGCATGAATTGAATTGACAGGGTCAGTGTAAATAAACACTGATACAGAGAGAAAATGTGAAGAGTTGTGTGTGTGGGTGTGAAGAATTTAAACCAGCGGGGCAGGAAATATGCTTTCTCACCATCTCTGAGAGGAGAGAAGATGTCTAGGCTGTTACGACCCACTCGGAACTTCTCAGCACTGTGCTGTACCTCTCCATCTCTGCCAAAAACATCCACACCACTGCCTACAGACCACAGAACAGCACCATTATGACTCACAACAATGTAAAAACAACATGACACGTGCAGTTCTTCACAATGAGAACAAGTAAGAACAAACCATTTCTCTCGCTTGGGGCATCACCACTAAAGCCATGGATCTTATAATCTAAAAAACAAAAAAAGAGACATCATCTTCAGTGACCTCAAAAAAGAGAGAGAGAGAGAGAGAAGAGAGTTGAATTGGGGCAGAAGGATTGGATACGCAGGACATTAAAAAATGAACCAGATTCTGTAGATGAACATAGGCAAACACAAACACGTATATGTGAAAGGGAGGGAGGAAGGGAGAGAGAGTGAGAGAGACACAAAGAGAGAGCAATTAGCCAGGTTCAGGTAATTTCTCTTACCCTCTCGGACAGGTGAGAAGATGTCCAGGCTGTTTCGGCCAACGCTGCTGAACTTGTCCAGACTGGGCAGGCGGTCTGTGCTGTACTGGCCCTCACCCTCTCTGGAGAATGTCTCTGCATCGGTCCCTACACACACACAGAGCAAAAGACCCTCTCTCAGGTCTACAGCATGCATGGGACAGCTGATGCATGGAGTGTTTCTCTAAATGACTCTGGGTGTAAGGCCCTGCACACATCTCTGACAATATTAACAGTGATACCTGAGCAGTGAAAGCCTGAGGGCACATTCTCCACATGAGAAGTGACACTAACCTTTGCTTTGGGCCTGACCGTCGCCTCTGTCTGCTGTGGGGGGGTCAGAGACGGGGGTTTGTGAGGGGACTGTGGCCGTTGGAGTGAGGGCTGCACCTGATTGACTGCTGAGTTTTGCTGAGACCCTCTTGGCTGGCTGAGATGCCAAAGATTTACTAGTCATCATTTTACTGGACTTAAGAAGGATGAAGAATGCAACAGAATTCATTATGACTCATTGGTAATTCAATAAACAATCTAAGAATTGATAAACTTATAAATAAGTCATTTAGGAATTTTAACTGTTTTCAAATGTTTTTCTATTTTGTTCTATCAATTGTAGTATGTATTTAATTTATGCACTAGATTTTTAATTTGTTGTACTTTTCTATCATTTTCTTTTTTTTTGTTTTATTGGTTTGTTATTTATTACCAGTCTGTTTAAAGTTTGTCAGTTGTTGACAAATTGTTGATGGTTTACTGGCCATTTCTTTACCTCTTTAAGAGAAGAATACTGTTGGTGAGAGTGAAAGATGTTAGAGAGTGTTGTCTGTGAGGAGGCAGGGTCATGGAGCTCATACCTTCAGCCTGGAGCTGGAGCTCTGGAAGCGAATGCAGGTGACTGACGTCTTGTGTGCTGTGGTCGTCTTCACAGGGGCGTTCAGATTCCGCAGGTCATAAACATACACCTTGCCCTGCGTGGACCCCACCACCAATCCTGCCCCATCAGGTGTAAAATCTATAGCCGTAAGAGGAGACTCTACACGCATGCTGCGCAGGACACTGCAGAGAACAAACACACAGACAGGCAGACACAGACAGATACAGACACATAAATGTACCTGAGGAAAGATGCTATTTGTCTGTTCTAGATTACTGAAGATGTGAAGAAGCACCGTCGACAGAGCTTGATTTTAGACTCATTCAGATTATGCCTCAGGAGTATCTTTCAGTGTAAAATACTGCTTGGCTGCCATACATGTCCAAACAAAAATCAGAGATAAAACTGCTCCTGAAAATATAAAATATTGTGCCATATACAGCAAATGATGAATGCTCCCAAACCCCTGTTCTGAACAGCACAGACAGCAGCATGTGACTTCTCTGATCTGCTGCGCATGAAAACTACCACATCCTGTTACCAGTTTAGTGTGCTGTGAGTCTTACACTTTGCTGGAGGTGTCGTAGCAGATTATCTTCTTGTCCAGTCCCACGGTGACGAAGAGAAGGTCATTGGCTGGTGAGAAGGCCAGGCCTGAGGCAGGGGCTTTGTGAGAGCTGTCAAACACATGCAGGTCTTTTTGAGTGTTGGCATCCCACAGTACCACAGAGCCACTGTCTGACACCGTGCCCAGCAGAGACCTCTTCACCAGGGAGTACCGCAGGTCACGGATGGGCTATGGAGAGAAGATTCACAAAGCACGGTCACGGATCAGATCAGCACACCCCCTGACTGTTCACAGGGACCTGTCTTGGATCCAGCAAGTGGGATTCACCTGGTTGGGCCCGTGGCCGAAGGGCTTGCTGGACATATTGGTAGTGATGCTGTGAAGGATGATGTCTCCGCTGCTTGAGCCAGACGCTATGTAGCTATCACCGCCATTGAACGATACGCATGTCACTTCATCTTTGTGGTCCTGATTGGAGAAGAAAGGGTACGTGGGAGTGTGTGTGGTGTAACTCAAGAGGAAGACAAATAAGGCACAGAGCAATGCATTTCTACAGACATGACTGGGGGCCAGTTTGGGAAGTTCTATGCATGACGCATTGGATTGTAAAACTTGAAGCTATTTAATGCAGTTCGCTGTAGTTGTAGACAACTGGTTTGTACCTTCAGAGAACGGTGAAGCCTCTTTGTCTTTAGGTCCCAGATATTCACTGTGCTGTCCAGTCCACCACTCACCAGAAACTGAGATGTTGAGTTCAGACTAACACGTGTCTGCTTTTTCTAAACACAAAAATTCCGACAGGTCACATGTCAGCTGTTTGAACAGTGAGAGTAGTGCCTCTTCTGTTTTGGCTAGTAATGTACTCACCCCTTCACCAAGCTCCACCACTGGTATTGGAGAAGATTTGAGGCTTGACACGACCAGTTTGTCCCCTGCGCTACTGGCACTGACAATGTACTGATCTGAATCATGTCAAGGCAGGACACACTTCACTCAAAACAGGCAAGACAAACTCTGCAGTAAAATAACCAACCCAATCAATAAACAAAGTTCAACTGATTCATGCATTTTCCTCAAATTCAGAATGCCCAGCTTCCTGTAAACTCACAGCTCTCTGACTCACACATGTCTAACAGAGTGTTGCTAACACATGCTTTTTTAATTAGGTTTCACACACAAAAGAGTCTATCAAAGACTTTCTGCACGAATCAAAGACTATTTAACATACACAGGGCCTTGAGGACAAACACATTTAGGACTGCTTGTGAGGATACTGTTGCTGCTCCAGCAGACCTGGGCAACAGGGTGTGTAGCGCTGTGAGGGTTGAACTGTTCCACCACAGTCATAGAAGATGAGTCCCAGATCTTCAGGCAGTCACCCGAGGACACCAGGCGTGTCACCTCCTCCATGGTAACGACTGCCAAACGAGAAAGAAAGGGGCAGCTGTCGGGGTGTATCCACTACACAGCGGTCTGTTATGGACCGGCTGAGTAGCAACCCCACAGACTCAAATGCGTTCTACTCCACTGCCGTCTGATTAAGTGTGCACTAACAGGTTCTACTGATGCATTACAGACTCTGTGCATCCACGACTCACTGAAAGCCCACAAAAACAGGGGAAAACCGGTATAACAAACTGATAGAATACCAGTGACTCAACAGGTACTGCCGTTTGATTTTATTTTAGTGGGTAAACATAGCTTAAATATTTGAATACCGATTAGATTTCTCTTACTACAGGCCTTATCTTTTGTTTTGAAACAAATACTAGTTCACTTTAATAAATCGAAAGGTCCAAAGAGGCCGAGGTTCATTTATGACAGAGGTAAATACAACTGTATATAGTTGGCAACTTCTGTGCACATAGGGTTGCGGTGATCTACAAACTATTTCGTCGAAAAAACGAGACAAAGTTAGCTATGGATTCACCGCTACTGCTTAATCTCAACGAAACGTTAAGCAAAGGTTAACAAATCAATAAGCTACAGATGAATAAGCTACAACATCAATCAATAAGCTACAACATCAGGATACAAATGGAGAATGTTTCTCCAACTACCGACCAATTACGTTACAAGCTGACATACTTCAAAACTAACTTGGCTAACAAGTTAGCTAGCTACACTGGTTTGCAACACTTACCAAGTATTTAAGTCCCAACGATCCGCTTACTTCACAGATACTTGAATGGGTGATTTTTTTAGACGTTCTGTTTGTTTGAGGATGTGGGAAAACGCTCCTTAAGTTTATCGGGAAAACTTTTACGTATGACACGAGTTTCGGCGCCTGTATCTCCAGCAACCGCCACTACGGCATGGCTGTAGGCTCAATATTAAAGGAGGCCGACGACAGTTTGAGGTGGGCTGGTACAGTACACAATTGATACGGAACAGACGACTTTGCGGAATTGCACTAATATTTAGGTTGTTTTCAAATGCACACAAAAGTTTGATCGTGCAGTGGCAAAAGGACTCTCTTGTCTTTTTTTGTGACATGTGTACATACATGTGGGCACAAATCAGTTGAAGCACTGATGTGATTTTACATGTCATGGCATATTTAAGGAAATTTCTGTAAATAGACCACTTAACTAATGATGGCTAAACTGGTGATACCTAAATGAGGGGAGTGAAATGTTGCTCGAGTGATTCCTCGTTACATTGTATGTTTAAATACAAGGGTGGCTCATTCAGAATCTGCTCCATCAGCCAAGTATGTAAAATAAGACATAAGATTTTTAAATAAGAACCATAAAGAAGATGACACTCCAGTGTAGCCTACACAAGATCATGTGAATATTACAACTGTTACCTTGGAATCAAATAGTGATTGTTGTAGCAAAACAATATTCCTATGTAAAAGCCACAACCAGAAACTGCTCAAAATCAACCTCAAAATATACACAACTACATTACAGTGAAGAAAATGGCAGGGTTTTGGTTTTGAAATGACTCTTTAATTCATATAATAAATTTGTCATTGTACATTATTTGAAATATTATAAGAAGGACAAAATAATAACTTAAGATAACAAACATGAAATTAACCAACCATGAAGGCAGAGTACTGAGTCCAACCACTTTTTTTTCTTTTATGCCAAAGAAGTGTCTCAGCAGTAGATCATCTGTGGTATTAGCTAAAAAGCGAACGATCTATGTTCAGATCTAAGCTTAGGCGACTGGTAGTTCATTCTGGACTTAAAACTCTTACTGTTACGCCGTCCTGCTGTTATTGTGGCAGAGGAACGAGGACCTGGACATAGCTGATGGGAAAAAAACCCGACTGGCCATTGATCATGCCCTCATACCAGTTCTCATCGATCTGGTTGGTGAGTGTAATGAGATCACCCTCCTTAAAGCCCAGCTCCCTGGCATTCTCAGGGTTAAAACTGTAAAGTGCCTGGCAGCAGGGCTGGTCCAGGATAGAGTTACACTCATCTGAAGGAAAGACAAACATGATGTCTTATTACTCAGACAGTATATCGTAAAATGAACACAAAACTAAGTAACTGCTACACTTCCTCATGGTCTTCTATACCTTCTCACAGCCTCAGAGACTTAAGCAAAGAAATGTACTCCTGTGTACGAGATGACTGAGACGTACAGAAATATCACATACACAGTTACAGTTTGAGAGATACTGATTCTGCTCACTGCTGCATATTGGACTCTGTGGCCTGGTTTGTGAAATGTGTATGATTGTGAACGAGTCTAGAGGGAGAGACAGAAATGGAGACATCTAATGACAACAGAGACATATGTGAGGGGGTGGCTCCCAAGTAAGTGTGTTCAATTCTGCATTACCCAAGTGTTGTCAATAGGTCAACATTTTGAAGATCATGAATTTAATTATTTAGTCACATAAATAGTATGACAGTCACTTGCAAGGTTGTGAGAAAAAATACAGGGAGTCAACAAAGTCATTTCAAAACTAATAATGTAGAAGTGCTTTTCCCTCAAAGGTCGGAACCAATGAATACTTTCAGTCCTGCTGAACTCTTCAGGCTGAGTGGTGAGTTACTGAGGTCAGACATAACTAAAATACTTTCCCATAGTTTCAGAAAAAGTCTGTAAATTTTCGATGATCTCACCCTCACAATTAAGGTATCAGAAAAAAAGTGATGAATTTTTTCTTTCAGAAAATCAAATACCCATATCGTGAATTAAGTTTCAAAGTTTCAGTGTCCAAAGAACTCATACAATTGAAACATACTCACTTTTTTCACTTAAAGCTTGACTTATCTCAACATCTGTAAAAGATGAAGATTATTAGTGTTTAATCAAGTCCACAAAAAATGCCCGTGGACATTCTTGGCACAGTTCTGATCTGATTGAAAATTAATGTTAATAATTGCACAGCAGATGGACCACGCCCTGTTCAAACTTCTCATGACTAATCAGAGCTTAATAGAAATGAGAAAATGTCAACACTCCACCTGAAGACTGGAAAGACAAACTGTTGGAAAATCCATTTGGCTCCATGTAACACATGGTGTTCGTGACAGGTTTTGGCGTGTACTCCCTCTTTGGTCGGCTGCTTGCACTACTTATCCTATGACAGTGGAAAAGAGAGTCAGAAATGAGTTTGTCTTATGATTGTGGATGGGAGAATGTTTGGATCAGAATTTCAGGAGTTAAGCAAATGTCACTAGAGGATTTCTGATCCATCTTACTCAGACCGCTCTGTGCTGTACATATCTGAATGGCCAGACCAAATCCAATCAATATTCTTAAATGGTTACCATAATTTTCAATGACTCAGATTAATGAGCTCATTTGGGGACAACATAATGATATTACAGTCAAACAGCTGGTTGTGCTAGATGTTTTTCTAATACCATCTGTTCCAGACACATTTCGTCTCCTCTGACCTGCTCTGAAGGGTGCTTCTGAGGTCGCTGAGAATTTGGCAGGATTGCTGATGGTAGTCTAACATGGCCTCAACAAGAGCTGATAGATGGTGTACCTGCTCCACCTGCAAAACCAGACACACCACAGTATTAGGGCTTCTTCAGCACCCCCCTTTCAGCAAAAAGAGGCAACAAGCAAAATCAAGTCACCACACAGCTCACATTCCATTCCACATGATTAATTATTCAGTTAGAAACACTGACATGTAACTAAGGGGGTTCTCACTTAAATCATCTCATTGTGACAAAACTGATTAACAGTCAGTGGTGGAGAGTGTGTATCAATGTAAAAGTTGAAAATTAGTGTCACATGTCTCCTGATGCTGAATACTTTTCTCACATCATTCTCAAGAAAGCAGTGCATGCTTCTCTCAGCCAGCTCTCTGGATTCTTCAAACTTCTCATGGGCCTTCCTGATCTCCAAAGCTGCTAGCTTCCCCTTACGCCTCTTCTTGTAATCAAAATCTAAGCGACGGCCTTCCAGTTTTCTTAAATGGTACTACACAATGAGAAGGAGACATATAAGGTGAATTTTTTGCTCTCTTTTTTTAGTTATTTTACACTGATGCATTTACACCCACTTTAGACATCATGGATGTCTTTCGTAAAAGCATTATTCATCAAACTTTTATACATACTACAGTTTTCCAGCATTTTTAAGGATAAAACCAAAGACAGTGTTGGATGGTTTATGTTCTACCATTAATGTTTCAATTCTGTCGGTACAATACGAGCTCTTCATACAGGGATGTAAACAGTCTGGTTACATGCTGTTAGCCAGTTATATTTGTCTGCATCACCCCAATTTCCTTCAGTTCACTGTCCTGTAGACATTGCAGAGGGTCAGTGAAGCTGGTCTTCACTCTGATGTCAAGCATGTCTCTGGCATGACCTATGTGTTTCAAGGCCTCTCCAAAGTCCACCAAGACACAGCCTGCAGCCAATGGGAAGGTCCAGTTCAGCAATACATTTTTAACCCTAACTAAGGGCAACAATTAGCACACATCATCATGAGTTTATTAGAGGTGTGTTAACTCACATGCTTTTCCAATACTTTTCATAGACAGTATTTTATTTGCAAGCTTATGATGAAACAGAATGTCTCTACATCTGCCGGTGCAGCTAAGTAATAGACAAGCATAAAAACAAAGCCAGACTAGCATCATATGACCACACTCACAGAGCAAGACTGTCTCAAGACTGTCACTCTGTGGTATGAGGTGAACAGTAAACAGAGAGCTTTGAGTTTTGTTTACTGTGTCAAGCGACTTGCATCAGGCACTTTATCCCTCCAAGTGGACATACCGAAGGTCGAGTCTGTGCCAAGCTCTCTGCCGTAGCGTAACATACAGTCTCCCAGTATGCCCTCTGTCTGAGGGTAGCTGACAGACTTCACCTTCCCACGGAGTCTGGAGACTGTGTTGAGCATGCCAACTCTCGCTCTATATGCTGGAAGTGAAGTCACAGCACAGGAAAAAAATACCACTTCACGTGTGATGACAAAAAATAGCCCATTTCACTAAGTAAAAATCAACGCTATATTACCTTCATAAACAAAAAAAAACCCCAAATACACAGCATACATCCTGTTTTCATACCTGGGTTTGGCTGAAGGTACTCTGTGGTTTTGGGCACAAGCTCAAGGACCAGTTTGTGGGTGACATTAATTTTCTGGAAAAACAAACAAACAAGCAAACAAAAAAACAGTCATTGTGATGGGAAAACTGGTAGATCGGACCCATATTAGTGCACATATGGTGGTTAAAGAAAGGAATTAAATGAATAAGCACAGGCAAAGTAAAAAACCTTTTCATTCTGTCATACCCTCTCCATTTTTATGAAGTCTTCATCCAGCCTTGTTCCTTCTGCTCCATTTATCTTTTCATTTAGCAACTGTAATAATGAGACAAAGAGTCTATCACACCATGTACACTAAAACACTAACACTGAATTTAAATGACCACAAATCATGTCAACAACATGTTCACACTGTCAGAGAAACTCAAAAACTCAAGCAAACTCATCCACTCATTTGCCTTATTCTCCCTGCCAAAGTCAGCCATTCTGTTAAGTGCAGAAAATGCTCCAGCCATGGTAAGAGGATTTGACCAACCATGAAAGATGGTTATTAAGGAACGAGCCCTAATACTGTGGAAGGGAAACGTTGAAAACAAACCTCCCTTTCTCTGCCTGTTTCTCCAGAGGTGTATGGCTGCATTCAAAGAAAATTTAGAGATAATGTCATTTCACCTATGTGTACCATAAACAGATGTAACATGCATGAAGAGGTACTACCCTTCGGACCACATGTCTCATGTAAGCTCTGTTACTAATCATAGTAAGGTTTTTGTTATCTGTGACCAGCAAACATTAGTTCACGTGTATGTGCTGGGGACACTCTTAAGGGAACAATATCAACCCCATACCGTCCTTTGATAGCACTTGGAAACCGCTGCAGTAATTCACTACTGCCGTGAACAAACAAGGTGAGTAAACTGTCAGCATAACCAGTGTGCGGTGATTTTATTACATAAGACAGGGCTCAAGGATTTTGGCCGGTCCTTAGTTACATGCACTTATGCTGACGAAAAGAAATGATAACAAATAAGTAAATAAATAAATCTGTGACACTGAATGTTGCAGGAGCGCGGAGTGTGTGCAAATTAACAAAGTCCTGTTGAACATTAACGTTGTGCAACTCGCAGTAAAAGAATGATAAACATTCCTTTATGATACGTTTAAGATAAGAGTCTATTATTCTGAGATGGTGTGTTGCAAAAAAAAGTTTTTGAAACACAACAATATAAATGCCTCTCTGTAATAAAATGACTGAATCTTAAAGTGTGGAGAGAGGCACAGCGAGCAGCTGTAATCAATACAGGTGTATTATAAAACCACCAAATATCCACGAACAGTTCTGTCGTTATATTTCATGGATACGGTTCACCACAGGGAGCAAATGCTTTTTTATGTGCTGCTCTTCAAAGTAAGGGAAAGGTAATAACTTCTGTTGCTATATTTTTTTATCATCTGTAAAGTATGTCTCATGAGTGAATTTCAAACATTACCAGCTCGGCACTGTTATTTAAAGTGATGACTACACCATTTTCATAAGGTCCTGCACATGGTTTAGTGCGTAACTCCGCATAATGCTGGCCAGAGATGTAGCAAGAACTGTCTCATTACCTGACTTGCTTTGTGAAACTGCTTCTTCAATCCGGACACGGACATTATCAAAAATCCCCTTGTCTCTTTCAGATAAATCACACGAACGGTAACTTGCGCGCGTCGAAACTAATCAACACCTCCGTTTCTCCTTCAAGACGGGTTTGGAGGAGCCCACATTGCCCTCTACCTTCAACTGAGCGTTCTAATGTATCAATGCGCTGTAAGCCCTCCTGAGATACTGTGCTCAAACCCGATTGGTCGGTCGCTTCCAGTTCCGTATTGTTGTATCTGTGCCATGATCTCTACTGTAGTACAGTAATGACAGCTGATGAAAGTTTTAGGCCAAGGAACAATTGGCCATTGCAGGAATTCACGTTTTGTTTTGCCAGTGTATGCTTTATGTACCTTTGCCACAATGCACTAAACACTGAGGGCTTCTTACATTTTCCTTTATAGCCTGGTCTTGAAATAATTCTTGTCTACTAACAGCCTCAGCAGACAGAGACAAGACACATCAATGTCCAGGTACACCAGCTGATCATGTCCTCTAACAGCCTGAGAGTAGTCTGCAACTGAGTAATCTTCAAATAATAATTACAATAATACATTTTGATAAAAGCCAAACTCTTCTAAGCTATAATCATGAAGTATGATGCAGTTTGTTATAAGATTCCATTTTACATTCTCAGTGGGTCACACTGTAGTTGGTGCTCTGACATCTTGATCCATATGCCCCTTTTTAAGGTCTCCTCCAAAGGTCTCTGCAAAGCCCCGACTGGGAATATTGCTAATATTAAGCTACTGAAATACAGCAGGCACATTTGGGTGTGCTTGCCTTGAAAACTGCATTTTTCACTTCTCGGAGTTAATGAGTAAGGTACGTCATATATTTTTTTTGTGAATCAAAGACACCTGACAGGAAAAAGTATACTTACATTATTTACTTTGACGACAGTATCGGTAAAGCAAATCACAACACTAAAATACAGACAATACAAAACTATTTCTTTTGCGCAAAAATAAGAAAACTGGACAATAATTTAATCGTGATGAAAACTGTTCTGACTTTTGAATTGTCCCTGGATAAAAGCTGTGTTTAACTAATTACACAAGCAAGTTAGATCAATACGTTAAAACAAGAAATGTACGGTCAACAGAGCAGATTTTCCCTTCTTGGACAGGGTCGTCACCTGCTTCCATCAAGAACTGACAAAGAGTCCTTTATTACTGTCTGAAAAGGTTACAACCATAACAGTCCATGTCTAAAGAGAGAACATGTGTGATAATAGGCAACTTTAAGTTTCTGAGTGAGTAGAGCTGCCAAAAAAAAAAAGAAGAAGATGAAAGAAAGAAAATACTCAGAGAGTATTTGTTGAATTTGTCTACTCACTCTCCAAGTCTCTCATCATCTGTGGCCTCTGTGACTTTCTGACCCAGTTATAGATGTGAAGCACATATTGATGATACAGATAATAGCGTATTTTATCTGGTCTCTGAGATCTAAGGTTAAGACACAACACCATGGTAACCTATTACCGTGGTAACCTAACTGTAGATTTATATCCCGATTATGGCTCAGAAACTCTCCTCATGTTCGGCATATTTCTTTAAAAGTTGTAGAGCAGATTCTTGACTGCATCTCATAGCTTCCAGTATCGGTGTATTGCTCCATCTGTGAACGACAACACACGATTAATCACTGTGCCGCTATGTGTGAGATGAAACTTATTATTAAAGATAATGTCCACATTTCAGTTTGACTACACATGAAATCTTGAGAGCTCCATTTGCTTAAGTTTCAAATTTCAAGTTTATTTGGAGCCCAATGTCACTATTTAAAGTCTCAAAGTGCTTTACATGCCCACAACAAACAAAACAAGACGGCACCCCCTGACTTAATCCCCCCCAAAAAATTCCCCCCACAACCCAGATGTAACAGGGAAAAAATGAAAGAAATCTTGAGAAGGACCACAGAGAGAGGAGACCCCTTCCTGGCCACACAGGTGTCTTAACTGTACCTATCCTTCAATGAACAGTCAGCACCCGTGTTTTCCACAAGAAACCTGATGACGTCTAGCTGACCCTCTGAGGCGGCAACGTGCAGAGCAGATCTCCCATCGTAATCCACAGAGTTAACGTCTACTCCGGACAGAACGTATCTGTGGAGTATTGATACAGTTTGTTGTGTTTCCTATGCACCACTAGGTGGCAGTAGCAGAGTGTAACAGCATCATTAGGCTAAAGTTGTCTGGCGAGGAGTGGCCACCGATAACTCAAACACATGACTGTGGTTAGGGACTGTTAAGGTAAGGATGCTAGAACTGTGAAGTATATGTGCAGTTAAGTGTCAGGGCAATTTATAAGAAAACTGAGGTTAAGATTGAAATAACATCCATTTTAGCTTGCCAGCCCTACCTGCGCAAAGACTGTACATCCCCTCTGTATGCAGCTAAGAGTAGATTCATAATTTGGTAACCCTGTAGTGTGAAAGAACAGATGTGGAGTTCAACAGACCCATGCTGGTTAATAACCTGTAATAATATAAGAATGCATTTGTGAATAGCTGAACTAACCTCAGATTCCACTTTCCACTGTCTGTAGGAGAGAACCTGCTTGAACGGAGTCCTGATGTCAAAACTATGCAGTTGAAAAGTTGACACCAGTTCCTTGAATGACAGAGTTAAATGGTGAATAAAAGTGAAAACAGACTACATATCTCAGGGGTGATTTGATGGCTGCACAGTACTTTTTTACCTCACAGAAGTGCACTCCCTTCCAGGGGTTTCCGTTGCCGTCTAATTCAGGCGACCAGCACATGAGTCCCAGAACCCCTGGGATCACCACCATGACACCCCCGGATCGACTGGACTTTGCAGGTGCTGAGGTCTAAAGACCAGAGACCAGATTATGAGTAAATACTACCTAATGAAAGCAACTCTGGATCTGGATTGCCTGTGATGACTATGATAAAAAATGATACAGATAAAACTGGGAGACCTTATTTATTTATGGCCCTTTTCTCCCAATTTAGTGGTGGCCGGTTTCCTTGTATTTCTATTCCCTATCACTTGATCAACCCTCAAGCTGGTCAGGGAGGCAGTAGACTACCACATGTATAGAAAGAGATGATGTGTTGCCCTGAACAAACAGTGGGAGCTGCTGTTGCGGTGGTTGGCTTCCCACCCACAAAATCAAGACCAGACTCACCTTAAAATGAAATGTTCTGGAGTAATCATTCATTCCAGAGACCTGCATGATAGAAAGAGTGCTCCGTGTGGCAGAGGAGGACAACACCTGGTCACTTGACAGAGGGCAAAGCCCGCCATTGGCCAGACTGGCAGCTATGACGGCTCCTGATTCACATGTGACCTCAGTGGAAAAACACTGACAAACAGGCCATGATGAGAGATTTACTTTGATTAGTGTGATTCTGTGTCACTGAAGATTCAAAACCCAGTGAGTACCTGCATCAGGAGATCCAGTGAGGCACTCATGTCAGCTGACTCAGGAAAGCACTGAAACAGAAGGCAGAGTCATCACTACTTAGGATTACAGTTTTACAGTTACAACTGATTTTCTCTGGCATTTCACTCACTTTCTTCTCTTGAAGATAAAAAGCGAGTGCGTGGAGTTGAGCACTGTCTTTTCTCAAGTTCATATAACTGAGACAGAAACACAAAAACATAGTTACATAACAAAATTATATAGAACACTGTAATAATTTATAAAGAGTTATGATAAATGTTGACATACCATAAGCAAAAGCACCATGCAAAAGATAGTAGCAATTTACAAAACAAGATAAGACAAACCTCGTACAATTCAGATTGGCATGTTCTTTGTTACACAGTCTTCTGATTACATTCAAAATCTATGAAATAAGATCAAAGATTAACTTAGTAAATCAAGTGTAATGGGAAATACTGGGACGGGATGCTTTTCACATCAATAGCAGGCTTTTTCATATTGTGCTCATACTTAAAAAAGAAAAACAAACAAACAAAATGAAACTGAATTTGAGAGAGAGACAGAGAGAGAGAAAGAGCGAGAGATGGTTGAAGCTAGTGACAGTAGACAGTGAACACTGTACAGTACATGTACAGGTAATACATACATCTTCTATATTTATTCAAATGATATGCATTTCAGAAAAGCATGTGCCTCTCTCATAGATTAGAGGCCAATGGAATTATCTCTGATGACTTACTGACTCATACTTCTCCTCCTCGTCTGTGAAGGGCCTAGCAGTTAACTGCTGGTGCAAACAGAGACAGGGAAAAGTCAGATTAAATTTGGGGATAAAGATTCACAAGGGGCAGATGTGAAGCTTATATTCACTCTTAATCACACCTGTAACAGAGAGGCACTGACTAGAGCTCCTGTCTCAGTGAGAGGACAGTGTGGCAGCCCTGTAGACACATGAGAGAGAGAATTACCCAAAGATAGCAACTGTGTTTTATCCCTTTCCCTATAACCACACCCCATCTCCTTACCCTGCTTAGTCAGAGCGAAAGCCGACTCGTACTTTGAGTACTCCTCCATACCAACATATCTGTGCACGTAGTCAACACCGAGCTGGCCCAATGAGAGGCAGTAAATGAATGGCCAGGAAATCTCCCCCAGTACACAGGGCTCAGTGCAGTCACCAAGAGAAAGCCTACAGTCACACAGTAAAAAGAGTACAGCATGACTATAGTGGCAAAATTTCGGTTCTGTGTTTCGTTATAATTTAGCCACTTCTTTCATGTGGGCACAATAAAAGGTCATTTTTGACTCGCATCCGTAATAGGGTTGCCCATGTGTCAGCTCTGCAGCTGTTACCTGTAGAGAAGGCCTCATTAATAGAATTGAAATGTGTATGGATTAGGCTGTTAAATACAAAGGGATACTGTGATCTTTTTTTCCTAAGTTAGAAAAAAAAAACCCAATTTTTTAAAGTGTATCATGTTTATGGCTTACACAGGGTAGAGTGATAGGGTTATTTATTTAGATGTTTTAAACTGTACATTGTCATATTTATATAATGTATCATATTTCTGACTTAATAGATAAATAACTATCTTAACCTTCAGCCCAAAATCTAAGAGAATGCATGAAATATCAGGATAATATTTGCACTGACTATTGCCTAGCTATTTGTTTTGATTACTGTGTATTAAAGGCTAAAATATAGGCTACAGTTGGCACTACACAAATAATTAGACAACACACCATGTCCACCTCGGGGGAAGTCTGAGGTATAAGAAACTGAGCGATTCCACTCTGCGTAGTCTGCTCTGCTCGGACATGGGTAGCACGTGGTGCGTGCTGTTTAAGGTCAGACACCCCTCCATGAGCGACCGAAAAAGCTCGATGGCAAACTGTACGGTTGCCTTGTATTCGTCGCCAGGGAAAGGGCTGACCCACTGATCATTCAGCCCAATATCTTCACAGCCTCTTACGTTTCACCGGGGGACTTGAGACAGCACTGACATAATAAGGAAACGAAAAATACAGCAACTGAGAGTGCTACTTTTAATTGTAAGCTACAAGGCAGCCACTGAGTCATACTTAATGGAAACGATGACGGTGACTCGCAGTCTAACACAGCACGTTCACCACTGAACTTAAATTTCCCCACTCCGCTTGTATCCGGCTTGATTTTACTTGATGTTATGTTATTCTCAGCACTTTGAGGACCAAGTGCATATATGAAACGACGAGTACGAAAAATACGAGACAAATCGCGTCCCTTATTGATTCAGCACGGGACGCGGCATTTTATACGACGATACTGTATTACAGGGCACGGGTGGCAACCCTAATCCGTATCCAACGATGAGTGTTATCATTGACCACAGCTATGATACAGGCTACTCACGACCAAGTCCGGGTGAACTTCGGCGTCATTTATATTCAGGTTTCATTAGGCAAACAGAATCATGTCCAATAGTTACATCACTTTTCTTTCACAGTTCTTGCAGCTGTGGATCATATTTACGTCACAGGATCTTAACGAGAAATTTACGGACGGCGGTCAAAAGCGCGCACGTGTCTACAAACATCTACTCGGTAGCATAGTTTTAATTTTTTGACCAGTCTAATCTCTACACACGCGCACTAGGGGATCTGCAATAAACCAATCAGCATGTTACATTAACCTTGATTCCACAATTTTCATTACCAAATATCTGACATCTGCTTCGACATGTATAAGGTAGCATGACAAAAGTGGCGTTATTCAAATGCAATTGGCTCTTACAATGGCTGACAGATCATGCAGAACTGAAGTGACAAAACAGCACGGAGAAAGAAAGGCAAAGAGTAAATTAGGTCATCTTTTAAGTAGGACACGGTTCGGAAAAAAAAGAAAATGAAATGAAAGTTTTGACTAGATCATTCTGAGCTGCTGACAGGTGAGAGCTGACTAGAAATCATTTTAATGGCGATGCTCCGTCACAAGGCTTTACTGAGGCGATAAGACCAGGTGTAAACCAGGGGTGTGTGAGCCCCCCAGTTCTACTGTAGGGGTGGTACTCATGAGATTAGCCATTTATCAACATTTCCTGAAAGGTTTGATTTTGTTAAAATCCTGAGGGTACTTGAGGAAAGTCATGGAGCTGGAGGGATTCAGCTGACAAAAAATGTTGGGGACTCATGGTGTGTACTCTGGTGCTCATGGAGGTAACAATTCATTTGTTCATTAGTTCATTTATTTATGAGTTTGTGAATTAATGGGAACAGTGCCCTAGAGAGGTCTAGTGGCTGTTTGTCTGCTGGTGCATTAAAACTGCCTCTGATGGTTATAAATGCATTTGACCATGCATCTGTGTTAGAGAAGAGAGGGCAGGAAATTACTAAAATACCTCTGACCATCCACTGTACAGATTGACACCGCCCACTTTCCATCGTCTGCCCTGACTGAGTCCTTTTCCTTATCAGAAACACACACATGCCAATTTGATTCAATTCAATTCGATTCGATTCAATTAAATCGAATTTAACAACAGAGACAGCAGAAAACAAGACATGAAACTGTTATAGCTTTTCATTGTGTCTTGAGACTGGTCATCAAAAAAAGAATCTCGTTGACCTACCGGGACACAGGACAACTGTTTACATTTCCTATAAAGCCTCTGGGTCTCCTCTGCGAATGTGGAAAAGTCTGGAATGACAAACCGTCCCTGCAGTGCTTTCAAGATGAAAGACACAAAGCCTGTCACACACCTATTGAGAAATATATGCATTTAATGAAAAAACAACACCCAGCTGAACAGTGTGGCCCCTGTGTAAACCAGTCAGAGCACAGAGGGGATGTCCACAGACAATGGCCTGACCTGTGAAAGGCGTTCTTATCAACAGTTTCATCTGTGTCTTGGAGTTTCCTCATTAGTGTGCAGCAGTCTTTAATCCTGGGATCAGCTGGCCTTATCCCAGAACTCCACAGCATCTGTGGACAAAAGTATACCATCTGGGACAATCTGTGCTAAAGAGCCAGTTTTAGAATGATCCAAATATGACTTCCTGGGTACCTTTAGAAACTGTTGGGTGTTGACTCTTCCATTGGAGGCAAAGCTGTCAAAGAGTGCATCGGCTGCCCTGCAGGAGGTTCATACATGACCAACTCACAGGATTAAAAATGTTTTATTGTGATCTGGTGCAGATATGGGCCTTGTGGAAACCTGTGACTGGTGGAGGTGAGGGGTACTCACGTCTTCCTTTTGACCAGGCTGTACTGGGCCTCTGGCCTGCCAATAGTGTGCCAGGGTTGTGGGGCACGGGCCTTTCTTTGCTCCCTGTGTGGTACTGGGGTATTCGTGCCATTGATAACAAACGATGGCAAGTCTACGCAACAGGACATAATCAGTAATCTTTTCAAAGGAATGTTTTCCATTACGCTCTTACATTTGAGATCATGGTCTTACATTAAACTAATTGTAAGAGCTGGATTTTGTTAAAACGATTTTTGTTCATAGTGTTTTTGCTTTTGAATGGTGCCATTTTTGTTGTGCTGCCTTGTACATGTGGAGGTGGCTGTCAGTTGTGGAGTTGGGGTTGGTGGCATGCTGATTGGTTCATGGTGGACCCCTTGGTGCTCATGTGTGGAGATTGGACTGGTAGGAAAGTAGGGACGCTAAGTGGATGTTTTTTGGACATGTGCACACTTGAAGGCAAAAAGTCTTTTGACCGCCATCCGTAAATTTATTATGATTCTGAGATGTAAATATGATCACAGCTGCAAGAACTGTAAGGAAGAATTATGTAACTGCTGAACATGATTCTGTTTGTTTAATGAACCTGAAAATAAACGGTGCCGACATTCACCCAGATCTGGTCATGAGTAGCCTGCATCAGAGCTCTGGTGAATGATAAAAGTTATAGTTGGATACAGATGCGAGTCAAAATTAACCCTTTAGCGTACCCACGTGAAAGAATTGGCTTAATTATAACAAAACACACAACCGAAATTTTGCCACTATACTAATGGTATGGGTGATTTTTTTTGTGGCACTCCAATGGTTTGATAATTAACCTTAACTCTCCTGACACTAGCATCCTCAGCTGGAATCAATGGGAGTATGGAAACCAACATTGGCCTGATTTGACCATG